>NC_053495.1:171067985-171117985 GCF_905171775.1 Rana temporaria | reverse complement strand
TCACTGTGCTGTATATAGTCTACACAGAGGATGTTCATCCATGAAAGATGCTTTGTAAATCTCTCCTAGGCAAACCAGCATTTGCCCCAAAAAATTGTCAGTTCCATATGTACCGTATTTAATCGGCGTATACTGTGCACTTTTTTGCCCTGAAAATCAGGGCAAAATCGTGGGTGCGCGATATACGCCGATACCCGCGCCGAGTTTGAACACTGCGCCGGCATATACCGAGCGCAGTACACTCGTGTATAGTCGGGCAGGCTCGGCTCCTCTTGCGCTCACGTCCTGGACGTACAGGACGTGAGCGCAAGAGTAGCCGAGCCTGCCCGACTATACACGAGTGTACTGCGCTCGGTATATGCCGGCACAGTATTCAAACTCGGCGCGGGAAAGCGGGGATCGAGCGGGAAAGACGCCGCAGAAGGACGCCGGACCCGACAAAGAGGACACCCGAAGCCGCAGACGGACGCCGGACCCGACGAGGCCGCCGATGGACGCCGCACAAGACACCAAAACTGTAAGTACTAAAATGTTTTTTTTACAGGAATGTCGGTCCACTTTAGGGGTGCGCGCTATACGCCGGAGCGCACATTACCCCAATAAATACGGTAATCTCTATGGGTATCCTTATATATTACTCCTCACACATGCACAGACACTGATCTTTTCCACATAACACTTCATATCTGACCTGTTGCTCCCAGAGGATGTCCTTTGGAGATAAGTCCACCGCTTGGATTGATGACCCACTGTCCTCCATACGTATTGTCTCCTCTGTCAATCAATTCCCCGGCTTGCCCTTAAAAGAAATCAAGGGGACTTTAATGCAACCTTCCTAGCATCACAATGTGCCCATATTAACGTTACATCATGTTTATATATTTTTTTACAAATGCCCAAAATAAAATTCCAAATGTTTTACTTTTTTTTTTTTCTTGTGGTTGGTGTCCCATTGTGAATGCACTTTGTCCTACAAATACAAGTAGTGAGTGGGAACTCTCCCTGGATTGAAAAGAAATCCCCTCCTTGTAAGAGTTAGAAGATCTCCCCAGATACAATGGCCACTGTAATATCCACATCTCTCTCCCCCCCCCTGTAATATCCACATCTCCCCCCCCCCCTGTAATATCCACAGACATCTCCCCCATTGTAATATCCACCCACATCTCCCCCCCCTGTAATATCCACAGACATCTCCCCCACTGTAATATCCACAGACATCTCCCCCATTGTAATATCCACCCACATCTCCCCCACTGTAATATCCACAGACATCTCCCCCATTGTAATATCCACCCACATCTCCCCCCACTGTAATATCCACAGACATCTCCCCCACTGTAATGTCCACATCTCCCCCCACTGTAATATCCACAGACATCTCCCCCATTGTAATATCCACCCACATCTCCCCCACTGTAATATCCACAGACATCTCCCCCATTGTAATATCCACCCACATCTCCCCCCACTGTAATATCCACAGACATCTCCCCCACTGTAATATCCACAGACATCTCCCCCATTGTAATATCCACCCACATCTCCCCCCACTGTAATATCCACAGACATCTCCCCCCACTGTAATATCCACAGACATCTCCCCCACTGTAATATCCCCCCCCACTATAATATCCACAGACATCTCCCCCCACTGTAATATCCACAGACATCTCCCCCACTGTAATATCCCCCCCCCACTATAATATCCACAGACGTCTCCCCCCACTGTAATATCCACAGACATCTCCCCCCACTGTAATATCCACATCCCCCCCCACTGTAATATCCACAGACATCTCCCCCCACTGTAATATCCACATCCCCCCCCCACATCTCCCCCCTCCACTGTAATATCCACAGACATCTCCCCCACTGTAATATCCACAGACATATCCCTCCACTGTAATATCCACATCCCCCCCCCACTGTAATATCCACAGACATCTCCCCCACTGTAATATCCACCCCCCCCCCCCACATCTCCCCCCTACTGTAATATCCACATCTCCCCCCCACTGTAATATCCACAGACATCTCCACCACTGTAATATCCACATCCCCCCCCCACTGTAATATCCACAGACATCTCCCCCACTGTAATATCCACATCTCCCCCACTGTAATATCCACATCCCCCCCCACTGTAATATCCACATCCCCCCCCACTGTAATATCCACATCCCCCCCCCACTGTATATACGATTGTCTGCTTGCTTACCACTACACAAGCAGGCAGATCCACGAGCAGTTGAGGCGGGTGATGATGACGTCAGCGCGCCGCTCACCTAGGTAGCCGCTAGGTGTACCAAGATGTCCGCACATCTTGGTACACCAAGCGGCTACCTAGGTGAGCGGCGCGCTGACGTCATCATCACCCGCCTCAACTGCTCGTGCAGTCTTCAAGTCATTCCACAGATTTTCAATGGGGTTTAAGTCTGGGCTCTGACTAGGCAATGCAAGGAGATTCACCCTTTTCTCCTTCAACCCCTGTGTGGTCATGTTCAGGGCCGATCCGAGACGGGGTGCACAGGGTGCGCTGCACCCAGGCGCCAGAGGGGAGGGGGCGCCAAAGTTTTAGGAGCGCTGTTGGTCAGCATTGTGCTAGCAGCATCAGTAATCGGAACAGGGGAGAGAGTCGGGTCAAGGAGCAGCCCGGAAAGTGGTGCATTTACATGGAGTCGGCTGGGGCGGGTGAGATGGAACTGGGAGCCCTGGCTGCATGTAACCCTGCCTGGGCTTGCCACGATTTCCCCTCCCTCCTCCTCCTGGATCGTGAGAGATCTGTTGTGGGAGAACAGGCGTCGCTCTCCTTGAGGTGAGTCCACCACCGCTGCTGGCTCACACACAGGGGAACAAACAGATGGGGGGAGTTGGAGATCGTATAGAAAAGAAACTGATTTGTGTGGGGGGGGGATACTGTGTGGATTGTGGAACAGAGGTGGGGGCAGGGCCGTCTTACTGAGCGGGCAGTGCCCAGGGGCCACAAGTGCTGATGGGGCCCCATCAGGACTGGTTCCGATCTAGGAATGTTGCAGTACGTACTACTCATGTGCAGCTTCCAGCCGGAGCTGACAGAGACCGAGAGTCTTATGATCTGACAGAGTGCAGTTACTTGTACCCTCCCCCTTTCTCTCAGCGCGCCTTATTCAAGTTCCTCACAGGAGATGCTGAGAGGGGAGGAGTGGAGCCATGCAGCCTCTGCAGTGGAGGATGGAGTTCAGCCTAGCCTAAGGTAAGCTATCCAAACATGCAGACAGTCCTGTCGGTGGCTTATCTTAGTGGGGAGGAGGAGGAGGAGGAGGAGGGGGAGAGGAGGATGGGCTCTGTGTAGCAGGCTCCTGCTGTTACACAAGATCGTTTTTATGTGTGGGCTGTGTACTGCTCTGCTTCTAAAGGGAGCATGTTTTCTGAGATCTCCCCCAATCTCTATTACACCTCCCTGTCTTACTCCCTACCCATTATCTGCTCACCAGGCACAGCCTCCTCTCCTGTATGACCTTGCCTCATGTGTCAGGCTGTGGCACTACAAATCCCAGCATGCCAGGAGAGGGGAGGCATGAGCAATATCACAGATAAGGCTGGTTTTGTAGATGAAAAGTTCTGGTGTTGTATAGTGTGTTTTATGAAATGTATGATAATTATATATTTGATTATTACGCTTGATGGTCTTAAGGTGTTTATTCATATATTTTTTTGTAAGTAGTGAGCAGATTTGGTGTGGAAGTGCATTGGAGTCTTTTTATTTGTTTATAATGGAAAGAATAGTGGAGTGTTGGGGGAGGTGGATGGACAGAGAGATGGAAAGAATGAGGAGTGAGTTAGGATCCTTTCACACGTTCAGGTCTGTCAGTTTTTCAGGCGGACCTGACAGGACGCTCCATTCACCTCTATGGAGTGACGGATGTCAGTGGTGACATGTCCGCTGACATCCAAATCCGCTAATCCAGGTGGATGGAAACCCTATTTTCCATCCCTCTGGCAGATGGGATGAAAACGGACAGGGGGATCTGTTTTCATCCAATCCCTCATAGAGGAGAGCGGAGCTCTAAAAGGTCCATCTCTCCACTGTGTGCAGAGACGGACCTGTCATCTGTCGGCTCAACGAAGCCATCCCTGCTGAGCAAGCAAAGTCCATGAAAACTGATATGTGTGTGTGTCTTTGTTACAGTGGCTGCCCGGGCAAATCAAATCCAAGCTCTGTGACAGCAGGATATTGCTCTTCTGTGTGATCCAGGGGCACTGGTAGGCTGAAATTGGCAAGCAATTATAAGGCTGCATTTGGTGAGCACTGGTAGGCTGCATTTGGTGGGCACTAATAAGGCTACATTTGGTGGGCACTGGTAGGCTACAATTGTGAGCAATGGTAGACTGCATTTTTATGGACACTGATAAGGCTGCATTTGATGGGCACTGGTGAGGCTGCATTAATCTCCTGTACCATGTCTGCAGTCTGGGGGGTCTTTCTAAACAGACTCTCTAACAGAGGCCCTCTCTGTGTCCATTAGAGAGACCCCCCCCCCCCTCTAGGTCCAATAAAGTACTCTGCTTCTCTTTCTGTATTTTTTTTTTTTAAGAGATCATGTAAGGATCCCAGTGTAACGATAACTCCTTAGGGGAGCATCTCTGTGTTTGAATCGTTGCCATAGAAACATTTGTAAAGGGGGAGGAGTTAGTAAGGTGACCACGCCCTTGTAGGGGCACCAGAAATATTTCTGCACCCAGGCGCATGTGACCCTAGGATCGGCCCTGGTCATGTTGGCTGTGTTTTGGGTCAATTTCATGTTGAAAGGAAAACCTTCCCATTGACAACTCTCTGGCAGAGTGCAGCAGATTTTTCCTCAAGAATTTGACGGTATTTTGACCCAACCATTATTCCTTCTATCCTGACAAGTGCTCCAATCCCTGCTGCAGAGAACCCGCCCCTCCACACCCCACCCCCAATAACGGGATATTACCCCCTCCATGCTTTACTGTAGGAATGGTGTTATTTGGATGGTGAGCTGTATTGGATTTCCACCAGACATATCGTTTGGTGTTGAGGCCAAATTATTTAATTTTAGTCTCATCTGACCACAACCCCTTTTTCCATGTGTCCTCAGAACCTTCAAGGTGTGTTTTGGTAAAGCTCAGTCATGGCCTTTCTTGAGGAGTTGTTTTATTTTTATTCCGGAGATCCCGGTAACAGTGCCTGGCCACACATAGTTGATTATTTTACTTCAGTTGCACCACCAAGGACATAAATACTCCAGGAAAGCTCTTTTCATGCTGAGCTAATCAAAATGACCACATCTGATCACAGTTGAAAGTCAAATAGCTTTGTGTGCCATTGAGAAGGTGATTAGCTACACCTGATTGAGTTTAGTTTACAAGTCATTTTTAGGAGGGGGGGGGGGGGGTGATCCTTTTTTCTAAGTCAGTGATTCTGTTTTTGATTTTTTTTCTGACATGTTGGTGTTCTATCTTTCACTTGGATGTTAAAAGTTGCAAACTGGATGTTAAAATCCAACTGGATGAAACAAAAACAGCCTGTCTTCATTTAAGGCTACAAAGACCCAAAATGTGATCTTTAGGCTCCTTTTCGCATCTTTTTTTTTCTGTCTCCTTACCACCTGTTATAAAAAGCCTGTTTACAGAGCTCCTTAGCTCAAGCACACACTGGAATGACCCTTTCCCCTCTCTTCCTACTAACCTATAGAGAATACACATTCAGATCAAAGTGACAGGTTCTCTTACTAGCCCACCTTCCCATATCCCTTCATACTTACCTTAGCCTGCTGATCGGTTCCACTGTTGGAGCCATAAGTGTATGTTTTGTGTTGGTCCTTGTTGAACCTTTCACAGGGTTATAGACCTTGGGGTAGATTCAGGTACCATTTGCGGCGGCGTATCTCCAGATACGCCGCCGTAATTTGAATTCCGCGCCCGCGTAGCGTTACGCCGATTCACAAAGGCAGTTACGCTGAAAAAATAGGCTTCCTCCACCGACGTAACTTGATTGCGGCAGCGTAGAATTGTGTGCAATATAACTTTGGCCGCTAGGGGCGCTTCCGTTGTTGTCGGCGTAGAATATGCTAATTTCCTAGATACGCCGATTCACAAACGTACGTGCGCCCGGCGTTCGTTTTTTACGTCGTTTGCGTTAAGGCTTTTTTGGCGTAAGGCTGCTCCTGCTATTAGGAGGCGCAGCCAATGTTAAAGCGGGAGTTCACCCATTTCTAAAACATTTTTTTTTCTTCCCCTAGATTCCTGCTCGTTCGGTCTAGGGGAATCGGCTATTTGTATTAAAATATGAGCAGTACTTACCCGTTTTCGAGCTGCATCTTCTTCCGTCGCTTCCGGGTATGGGTCTTCGGGAGCGGGCGTTCCTTCTTGATTGACATTCTTCCGAGAGGCTTCCGACGGTCGCATCCATCGCGTCACTCGTAGCCGAAAGAAGCCGAACGTCGGTGCGGCTCTATACTGCGCCTGCGCACCGACGTTCGGCTTCTTTCGGAAAATCGTGACGCGATGGATGCGACCGTCGGAAGCCTCTCGGAAGACTGTCAATCAAGAAGGAACGCCCATTCCCGAAGCCCATACCCGGAAGCGACGGAAGAAGATGCAGCTCGAAAACGGGTAAGTACTGCACATATTTTAATACAAATAGCCGATTCCCCTAGAGAAAACGAGCAGGAAGCTAAGGGGAAAAAGTGCCCTCTAAGGGTGAACCCCCGCTTTAAGTATGGACGTCGTTCCCGCGTTGAAATTTGAATTTTTTACGTCGTTTGCGTAAGTCGTTCGCGAATAGGGCTGGACGTAATTTACGTTCACGTCGAAACCAATATGTCGTTGCGCCGTACTTGGAAGCAATGCACACTGGGATATGTACACGGACGGCGCATGTCATCCATTATTTACATAAAACACGCCCCCCTTCCACATTTGAATTACGCGGGCTTACGCCGGCCCCATTTACGCTACGCTGCCAGAACTTATGGAGCAAGTGCTTTGTGAATACAGCGCTTGCTCCTGTAAGTTACAGCGGCGTAGCGTAAATACGATACGCCGCCATATCAGTGCGCGCCCCTACCTGAATCTACCCCCTTCTCTTTTCTACCATCTGACATTGTCTGGGGCTAGGAGATTTGCTTCTTAGGCCCAAGCATTGCCTCCTGGGAGGAATAAGAGAAGGTCGCATGCTCCCCTGTGTCCAAAAGACAAGCAGAGAGGCCGATAAGGGGACACAAAGAAGGTGAATCTCAACGGGTCAGGGGTGGGATAGCAATAGAACCTGTGAGTTTACCCTCAATAGGCAAAGTGACCTTGTAAAACTTAAAAGAACCAATAGAAAGTGATTTTAGTGCCCCTTTTAAAAGCACAGAAATACACTAGATTACCAAAAGTATTGGGACACCTGCCTTTACATGAACTTTAATGGCATCCCAGTCTTAGTCCATAGGGTTCAATATTGAGTTGGCCCACCCTCTACAGCTATAACAGCTTCAACTCTTCTGGGAAGGCTGTCCACAAGGTTTAGGAGGAGTGAGACTATGGGAATGTTTGACCATTCTTCCAGAAGCACATTTGTGAGGTCAGGCACTGATGTTGGATGAGAAGACCTGGCTCACAGTCTCCGCTCCAATTCATCCCAAAGGTGTTCTATCGGGTTGAGGTCAGGACTATGAAGGCCAGTCAAGTTCCTCCACCTCAAACTTGCTCATCCATGTCTTTATGGACCTTGCTTTGTGCACTGGTGTGCAGTCATGTTGGAGCAGAAAGTGGCCATCCCCAAAATGTCTTGGTATGCCGACGCCTTAAAGTGGTTGTAAACCCACTTTTTTGACTTTTGCCTAAAGGTAAGCCGATAATAAGGCTTACCTGTAGGTATAAAGAATATCTCCTAAACCTGTACGGTTTAGGAGATATTCCCTTCGCAATGCGCCGCTGATTGCAGCGGCGCATGCGCAGGGGGGATCCTCGGCTGAAGGGCCGGCCCCGCCGACCCATGCCGGATTGAAATCTCCCGCGTGCATGCGCGGGAGTGACGTCATCGCCGCTCCAGCCAATCACAGCGCTGGAGCGGCGATACACGGAAGACACGCTCGGCTCGGCGTGGACCAGGTAAGTTCCCTACCTCGTTCCGAGGTAAGTATTTCATAATGAGCTAATATGCGGTGCATACTCATTATGGCTTTTGGCTTGCAGGGTTAAAAAAAAAATATATATGTATATGCGGGTTTACAATCGCTTTAAGAGTTCCCTTCACTGGAACTAAGGGGCCAAGCCCAACCCCTGAAAAACAACCCCACACCACAATGCCCCCTCCACCAAATGTTTTGGATCAATGCACAAAGCAAGGTCCAGAAAGACATTGGTGAGTGAGTTTCAAATGGAGGAACTTGACTGGCCTGCACAGGAGGAGTCCTGACCTCATCCCTTTGGGATACAATTAAAGCAGAGACTGCGAGCCAGGCCTTCTCGTCCAACATCAGTGCCTGACCTTACAAATGCTGAAAGAATGGTGAAACATTCCCACAGACACATTCCTAAACCTTGTGGACAACCTTCTTGAAGAGTTGAAGCTGTTATAGCTGCAATGGGTGGGCCAACTCAATATTGAACCCTACGGACTAAGAAGCCATTAAAGTATATGTGCGTGTAAAGGCAGGTGTCCCAATACTTTTGACAATATATAGCTGGATTCAGGTACAGTTACGACGGCGTATCAGTAGATACGCTGTCGTAACTCCGAATTCGCGCCGTCGTATATTTAAGCGTATGCTCAAACTGAGATACGCTTAAATGTTGCTAAGTTACGACTGGCGCAAGTCTCCCACGCCGTCGTATCTTAGCTGTCTATTTACGCTGGCCGCTAGGGGCGTGTACGCTGATTTACGCCTAGAATATGTAAATCAGCAAGATACGCCTATTCATGAACGTACGCACGCCCGTCACAGTAAAGATACAACGTTTACGTAAGGCGTTTTCAGGCGTAAAGATAAACCACCAAAAAGATGGTGCAGCCAATGTTAAGTATGGACGTCGGAACAGCGTCGAATTTTTCACGTTTTACGTTGTTTGCGTAACTCGTCCGTGAATGGGGCTGGGCATAAGTTACGTTCACGTCGAAAGCATTGACTATTTGCAACGTGATTTTGAGCATGCGCACTGGGATACATTCACAGGCGGCGCATGCGCCGTTCGTTCGGCGCGTCATTTAAGTGAGGTCACAATTCATTACCATACAACACACCCACTACAGCCTACTTTGAATTACGCTTGCTTACGGCGGCCCATTTACACTACGCCGCAGTAACTTAGGACGCAATTTCTTTGTGAATACTGTACTTGCCTCTCTAACTTACGGCGGCGTATCGTATATATGAGATGCGCTACGTCCGCCTAAAATTAGGCACAGCTACGTGAATCTGGCTAATAGTGTAGGTCCTGATATTGTAACAAAGGTTGGAAGGGACGGCCCACCTAAAGGACAGAGTCCCAGTGCTTCATATGTAATGAGCTCATTAGCAGAGAAGCAATCATGAAGTTCAATCACATCCACATCTTCTGGCCTCACACCGGACTTCTGATAACACCGATCGGCTGCAGTCTTCGTCATGTCAAAGCCAACCTGTTAGGAATACAAGACAGAAAATACTTTAACAGTAAAGCAAATGTCCAGAGGACATGACTTTCAGGAAACCTCCTACTGCACTTGCTGTAATAAATAATAATAATAATAATAATATAGGGCCATATTCTGAGTATAGTTACGATGGAGTATCTCAGGAAACACCGTCGTATCTCTCTTTTTTGCCCAGTGTATCTATGCGAGTGATTCTTAGAATCATTTTCGCATAGATACGCTGAAGATCCGACATGTGTAAGTCACTTACACTGTCGGATCTTAAATGTAATTACTCCGCCGGCCGCTAGGTGGCGTTTACGTTCAGGTCTCATTTGTTTATGCAAATGAGCCTGATACGCCGATTCACGAACAAAATTGCGTCGCGTAACCGTCGCTAACGTCGTTTGCGTAGGTGTAAGGTTACCCCTGCTATATGAAGGGTAACCTTACGCCAGTCCCACGTAGGCCATGTTAAGTATGGCGTCGGGTCCGCGTCGTTTTTTCCCGTTGGGTATGTCGTTTTCCTAAGTCGTTCTTGAATACGACTTTACGTCAATGACGCACACGTCGGCGTCATTGACGTTTTCCGTCGTGAGCTGGAGCATGCGCACTGGGCTATTTTTCTGCCCGGCGCATGCGCAGTTCAATCGACGCGGGGAGCGCTTAATTTAGATACAAGCCGCCCCCTTTGAATTACGCGGGGATACCCTGGGCCATTTACACTACGCCGCCGCAAACTACGGAGCAAGTGGTTGAAGAATACGTCACTTGCTCCAGTAAGTTGCGGTGGCGTAGTGTAAATGACTTACACTACGCCGGCGCCGTATCTACGAGACTCTAGCCCTCTGTAATCACACCTCCTTGATTAGTGACCACAGAGAGAAAGCTCCCAGTACTGTGGTCATCAGGAAACAGACAACCAGGAAGTGTGGAGATCAGAGAAGAATTACAACAATGAGGACATGAAAACAGCACTGCATTAAGGTCAAGGAAGCTATTAAGATAAAAAATAAAAAAAATCCTTTACAAACCCTTTAAAGCGGAGGTCCGCCTAATAAAAAAAAAAAAAAAAAAGCCAGCTGCTACAAATAATGCAGCTGCTGATTTTTAATAAATGGACACTTACCTGTCCTGAGTTCCCGCGATGTCGGCAGCCGAAGCCGAGCAATCGCTCGGCTCTCGGCTGCGCCGCCGTCATTCTCTGTGAGGGAATCAGGGAATGAAGCGTTGTGGCTTCACTTCCCGGTTCCCTACTGCGCATGGTCCCTGCTCTCTTCTGGGATCATCGCCATTCGGCTCTGGCGCCCCCCCACCTCAGGCCAAATGCGGTACTGCCCACCGCTTTGGCCTGAATCCAGCTGGTTTTGCGAGACAACACTCGCAAACAGAGTTAGTATTTTTTTAAATACAGTGCTCGTATTGCGAAACGCTCGTTAACTGCGTTACTCGCAATTCGAGGTTCCACTGTATATTCTGGGTCTGGGGTGCGCGCCGCCGGTGACTTACTCCTGCTGTGGTTGTACCTGCAGACTCGATTTCCGCCAGAACCCACAGATCCTTCAGTACGCAGGCAGAACTGCGATCTGTCAGTAGGGAAGGTATGGATCCTGTGTTCCCACAAAGCAGGGACACTGATCCATGCCTCTCCCTAGTAAAAGCACCTCCCACCATACACAAAGTCACCAACTAGGCACACATTTAACCCTTTGATCGCCCCTAATGTTTAACCCCTTCCCAGCCAGTGTCAGTCGTACATTGACAGTGTATATTATTAGCACTGATCACTGTATTAGTCTCACTGGTCCCCAAAAAGTGTCAGTTAGTGTCCGACTGTTGCCGCAATATTGCAGTCCCGCTATAAGTCGCTGATCGCCATTAATAGTAAAAAAAACATATTATATATATATATATATATATATATATTATATAATATCTCTCCATATATATATCCCATAGTTTGTAGATGCTATAACTATAAATTTTGCGCAAACCAATTAAAATAGGCTTATTGGGATTTGTTTTTTGTTTTTACCAAAAATATATAGCAGAATACATATTGGCCTAAACTTATGAAGAAATTCGATTTTTTTTTTATCGGATATGTTTTATAGCAGAATATAAAACAATGATATAGTATTTTTCAAAATTGTTTTTTTTTTTTTGTTTAAAGCCCCAAAAAAAAAAAAAAAAGCACAATTGTCAGTTAAAGTAACGCAGTGTCGCATCGTAAAAAAACGGCCTGGTCAGGAAGGGGGGGGGGGACATTTCCCAGGGCTGAAGAAGTTAAAGCGGAGTTCCACCCTGAAAAAAATCTTTCAGCCATAAATCTAAAAAAAAAAAAAAAAAAAAAAAAAAAATAGTTGTTGCTATGCGGAAGTCCCAAATCTGCCTTTTCATCGTCCGCGGTGGATTCTCTTCCTCCTCCTACACTCGGTTTCTTCTTGTGAATGGGGCGCGCTGCATTCTGGGAACTGTGTGTATCCCAGAAAGCAGCCGGCCCATTCACAAAGCGCCGCGCTGCTCGCACATACGCAGTAGGAAACGGGCAGTGAAGCCGCACGGCTTCACTGCCTGTTTCCCTTACTGTGGATGGCGGCACCTGGAGCTGCCAGGATCGAGGATCGGCCTCAGCGGGGGCTGACATCGCTGGCGACTAGGACAGGTAAGTGTCCTTATTAAAAGTCATCAGCTACAGTGTTAGCAGCTGCTGACTTTTAATTCTTTTTTTTTTTTTACCGGACCTCCGCTTTAAGCATGGGGGGGGGGGGAGAGAGAGAGCTCAGAGTGACTGTCATTCGTATGTATAGAAGTCTATTGAATAGGCTGGAGTTGGGGCAGTATCATGGAATCTGCAGAGAGGCAGTCAAATTCTGCTATACATTACATACCGGTAATTGGATTACAATATGGTAAAGCATGTCTCTATGAACAAATTTTAACTGTCCAAACATTTATTGGAAGATTTAAAGTACTCCACTCTTACCAGTTTAATGGAGCTCTCCTCCTCAAATGTACTGGGGGTATCGGTGACCATCTCCTGTGCCACGATCTCTACTGCCTGCCTCTCCAAACTGTGTTTATGAACAAAGTCCTCACTAACCAGTACAGCAGCGGCTGCTCCATCTGAAGTTGGGCTGGAAAAAAAAAAAGACAAAGTAGATAAGGACAATATTAATACAATCATTACTAGTCGATCACTTCAGTTACTGATGCGGGACATTGCATCACTGCAGTAGCTACACAGGGTGGGTGCCCCTGTCATCTACACATTTAGGGTGCAGGGTTATTTCTATCTGCTGTACATATCTGCCGGTTCATCTTCTGGTCACCTGATGTCCAAATTGCTGCCCTGTTGCATGGCGGACCTCACATACACTGGGGCATTTATAGTGGACCTCACATACACCGGGGCATTTATAGTGGAGCTCACATACACCGGGGCATTTATAGTGGAGCTCACATACACTGGGGCATTTATAGTGGACCTCACATACACCGGGGCATTTATAGTGGACCTCACATACACCGGGGCATTTATAGTGGAGCTCACATACACCGGGGCATTTATAGTAGACCTCACATACACCGGGGCATGCATAAAGTTTGTTTATGGCACTCTTTATATTGCCATCGTGCCCCCGCAGGACATACGTCAGCATGGGTGACAGATTCATATACGTCCTGCAGACCAGTACAATATCTTGAGACAAGCACCGATAGCTAGATTCAGGTAGGGCGGCGCATCTTTCAGGTGGCGTTGCGTATCGTATTTACGCTACGCCAATGTAAGTCAGAGAGGCAAGTGCTGTATTCACAAAGCACTTGCCTCCTAAGTTACAGCGGCGTAGCGTAAATGGGCCCGGCGTAAGCGCGCCTAATTCAAATGAGGATGAGGGGGGCGTGTTTTATGTAAATGATTGGTGACCCGACGTGATTGATGTTTTTTACGAACGTCGCATGCGCCGTCCGTGTACATATCCCAGTGTGCATTGCTCCAAAGTACGCCGCAAGGACGTATTGGTTTCGACGTGAACGTAAATTACGTCCAGCCCCATTCACGGACGACTTACGCAAACAACGTAAAATTTTCAAATTTCGACGCGGGAACGACGGCCATACTTAACATTGACTAGTCCAGCTATTTGTTCGACTAACTTTACGCCGTCCGTAAACGATGTAAAAAAAATGCCGGGCGCACGTACAATTCTGAATCGGCGTATCTAGTCATTCGCATATTCTACGCCGAACTCAACGAAAGCGCCACTTAGCGGCCAGCCTAAATATGCACCCTAAGATACGACGGCGTAGGAGACTTACGCCGCTCGTATCTTAGCCTAATTTAAGCGTATCTGGTTTCCAGAATACGCTTAAATTTAGGACGGTGTAGATTTAGAGTTACAGCGGCGTATCTACTGATACGGCGGCGTAAAGCTATCTGAATCCAGCTACGAGTGTGCATTGAGGCCAGAGGGTCCATAGGGCAATCCTCCATAGTGCAGCCGAGCTGCCTCCTCCTTACTGCTACAGTTACTGCTACAGTTGTCAAAACAGAAAGCCGTCTGATGGGGATTCAGAAACACTTGTTCTCGATCAGGTCTACTCCTTCTGGTTGATTGGTTTGCACAAAAGTTACAGCGTCTACAAACTATAGGATACTTTTATTTATTTATATTTTGTACTATTAATGGCGGCTTATAGCGGGACTGCGATATTGCGGCAGACAAATTGGACACCCAACTGTCACTTTTGGGGACCAGTGACATTAGTACAGTGATCAGTGTTAAAAAATATGTACTGTCACTATACTAATGACACTGACAGGGGGGATCAAAGGGTTACAATGTGTGCCTAGGGAGCGCTTACTAACTGTGGGGGACTTTTACTACTTGAGACATGAATCGGTGTTCCTGCTTCACAGGAACCGTCTTCTGTGCTTACAGAAAGACAATGGCCCAGATTCTCGTAGATCTGCGTAAAACTCGGCGAGCGTAACGTATCTCATTTACGTTATGCCGCCGCAAGTTTTACAGGCAAGTGCTTTATTCACAAAGAACTTGCCTGTAAAGTTGCGGCGGAGTAGCGTAAATCACCCGGCGCAAGCCCGCCTAATTCAAATTAGCCTGGTAGGGGGCGTGGAGCATTTAAATTAAGCGCGTTCCCACACAGAACGTACTGCGCATGCGCTGTCCGAAAAATCTTCCAGGGTGCATTGCTCCAAATGACGTCGCAAGGACGTCATTGGTTTCGACGTGAACATAAATGGCGTCCACATCCATTCACGGATGACTTACGCAAACGACGTAAATTTACAAATTTCGACGCGGGAACGGCGGCCATACTTAACATTGATTGTGCCTCATATACCCAGGGGCAACTTTACGCCGGGACAAGCCTAACGTAAACGTTGTAACTTTACTGCGTCGGCCGCGCGTACGTTCGGGAATTCGCGTATCTAGCTAATTTGCATACTCGACGAGGAAAACGACGGAGGCGACACCTAGCGGCCAAAAAAATAAATTACATTTAAGATCCGACAGCGTAAGAGCCTTACGCCTGTCGGATCTAATGGTTATCTATGCGTAACTGATTCTAAGAATCAGTCGCATAGATACGACGGCCCAGATTAGGACTTACGACGACGTACATGGCGTTGCACCGTCGTAAACCCTTTGAGAATCTGGGCCTCTCTGCCTAGTTTACATAGGCAGATTGTTATTCTGTCAGAGTACCAAATGATTGGCGGGTCCTGGCGGACATAGGTTCCGCTGGACCCGCTGATCAGCTCCCGCTGGGTAAAGCAGATACCCATTCCATAACCTGTTTTATATCAAAACAAACAAACACACAATATAAAAAATATAAAAAATAATAATTGCCTTTAACCCTTTATTATCTAAAACTTAGTTTTTACATACCAGCACTGAAGAACTGTAAGATAATCAAAGACTTTCCGGGATTTTTGAACTTCATCTAGACTGTATTCCTCTTGAAACTGCGAGTTCCTGCAGTAGGTAGAAAGTAGACAGTAACTAAGTTTGATGGTAACCACAAATCCAAGCAGACAGGCTGCCGGCGCTTAATAAAGTCAGATATAGGTAATGCCTTACTGCACCATTAAAATTCCAACATAAAATAAGAATAGCCGCCTAAGGCCTCGCACTAACAAGGGCCTTGTGGCCGACTAATTTGCCTCTGCTCGATCATTGGACTGACCAACAGGCTCCAGGTGACATCTGTAAAAGCCGTGCGGCCCGCAAGTCCATGTGGGGCCCTAAAGCAGCTGAGCTCCTTCAGCCTGTGCCGTTCACCCGGCATATCCGCATCTGTCCCTTGTCCCCCCTGTGCTCCCTTACAGTGCTCTCTGTGCTCCCTGGCTCCCCCCCATGCTCCCTCCCCCACTGTGCTGTCCAGTGCCCCCCCCCCACTGATCTCCACCTCCCCCCCAGTGCTCTGTTCTCCCTGGCTCCCCCCACACTAATATCCCCCCCCCCCCACAGTGCTCTCTGGTTCTCCCTCCCCCCCCCCCCCCCAACAGTGCTCTCCAGCCCCCCAGAACTCTCTGCTCCCCCCCTGCTCCCTAACCTCTCCCAGTTCTACCTGCACCCCCAGTGCTCTCTGCCCCTGTGCTGTCCAGTTCCCCCCTCTGTGATCCCTGGCTCCCCCTATGCTTTCAACTTCCCCCCGTGCTGTCCAGCTACCCCCCCCCACAGTGCTCCTCAGCCCCCACAGTGCTCCTCAGCCCCCACAGTGCTCTTCAGCCCCCCCCCCCCCCCTTGTGCTTTCCAGCCCCCACTTTTCTCCCTGGCTCCCCTTCATGCTCTCCACCACACTGTGTTATCCTGCTCTCCACTCCCCACACTCTTCTGCCCCTCCCCCAGTACTCTCTGGCCCCTATGCTCTCCATCACCCCCCCCCCCCCTGCTCCCGCCAGGTTTTCCACTCCCGCCAGTGCACCACCCTAGTGCTCTCCAGCTCCCCCAGTGCTCTTGCCCGCCCCACTCTCGGCCCCCCCCTCTGCTGCTCTCAGACGCACTCCGGTGCGCTCTGCCACCCCTGTTCTCTTTTCAGGCCCCCCTCACCCCTGGGCAGCTCTGCTAGGTTCCCCCCTCTTTTCCCTCCAGCTGCTGCAGGGGTCTCTCAGGCTGGGGAGTGGGGAAGGAACCGCCATCATGGGCTGCTCAGTCTATTTTTTGTCCCAGTCCAGGCCTGGCGGACAAGTTAAGCAGCGAGGCTTGCAAGGATCGATGGGCCAAATCTTCAAAAGAGATACGCAGGCGGAACTGCTGTTCAGCCTGCGTATCCCTGTGCCTAACTTTGGAAACGATCCTCAAAAGGATTTTTCCAAAGTTAGGCAGAAAATCCGACATCTGTAATAGACTTACACTGTCGGATCTTAGGATGCAGTACCGCATCCGCCGCTGGGGGCATTTCGAGTCGAAATGCCGCTTTGCGTATGCAAATGAGTACTTAAGCAGATCCACAAAGCTTTTAAGCTTTGTGTTTTCTGCGTAAGTTACGATTTGCTTGCGCAAAATTAGGGCTGGTTTTACAATGTGTAAAGTTAGTACACCATGTAAAACCAGACCTTTTTTTCGATCGTCACGTTTTTTTTTAAATTTAGATTTTTTTTTCCCGGCGCGTATTTTTTTTTTAACCCGTCGCAACTTTATTGTCCCGTCGCAATCCACAAAGCCCGGCGTAAATTACGTTCGCGCGCTGCCCGTCGGGAAAAATGACGTCACACGCATGCGCAGTACGTCCGGCGCGGGAGCGCGCCTAATTTAAATGGGAATCGTCCCCTCGAGCAGACGACCGCCTTGCGACGGAGGCACTTAAGTTACACGGCGTGTAATTTCTAGGTAAGTGCTTTGAGGATCGGGCACTTAGGTAGAAATTTAACGCCTGTGTAACTTAACTGCTGAAAGTTAAGTTAGGCAGCGTTTTTGAGAATTTGGCCCGATAGTCCTGGAGGGAAAAGAGCTCTAAATATCTCTAAATACCTCAACTGATAGAAGCCCAGCAGGAACTGGCTATATAGATATTGTGAAAATATGATACTGAAGCATCTATTTGTTTCTAAGCTCTGCTGATGGAGAAGGAACAAGACTGGAAGATATTGGGATATCCTAAACATTCATCATTAGAAATATCATCACTGTCCATTAGACCTATAAAACACCACACAATGTGCAGACACCAGCGGTGTCATTATCTGTACAGGATGAGGACTTACAGTCTGGGGACATCACCCCACACTTACGGGTTGTTCGTAGAGTGTTTGTGGTTCTTCCATGCAATCTTGGCAAAATGTTCTGGCTTTGTTCCTATGTAGGAAGAACAAAACAAGAGTTTGACAAATTACCCACAAGCACTCATCATCCACTTCCATTGCATTATGCCTATAATGTCAAGACAGATCTTCTGACAGCCTAAAGATTTACTGCTGCTCGTGGACTCTGAGCGTTAGTAAAATAGCAGCCTCCAGCAAGAACAAACAGGAATAATTCTGGAGACCATTTACAGCACATACTAGTTTTGACAGCATAATAATTATTGTGGAATGTATGTCCCTTGCTAAAGCATAATGGGCCAGATCCACAAAAACCTGGCGTAACTTAAAAAATCCCATTTAAGTTACACTGCCTTAAAGTTTCTACCTAAGTGCCTGATCCACAAAGCACTTATCTAGAAATTTCAGGCTGTGTAACTAAAATTCCGCCGGCGCAAGGCGTTCCTATTCAAATGGGGCGAGTCCCATTTAAATGAGGCGCGCTCCCGCGCCGGCCGTACTGCGCATGCGCGAAGTTACGTTACGCCGAGTTTTGAGGATCGCGACGGCTTAAAAAAGTTGCGTCGGGGAAAAAAAAAAAAAAAAAAATTACAGCGTCGCTCGGCATGCATTCCTGAGAGGGAGAACTCCATGCCAATTTTCAAAGAAAAAACCGGCATGGGTTCACCCCCCAGGAGCATACCAGGCCCTTAGGTCTGGTATGGGTTGTAAGGAGACCCCCCTACGCCGAAAAATCGACGTAGGGGGTCCCCCTACAATCCATACCAGACCCGTATCCAAAGCACGCTACCCGGCCGGTCAGGAATGGGAGTGGGGATGAGCGAGCGCCCCCCCCCCCCTCCTGAGCCGTGCCAGGCCGCATGCCCTCAACATGGGGGGGTTGGGTGCTCTGGGGCAGGGGGGCGCACTGCGGGCCCCCCCACCCCAGAGCACCCTGTCCCCATGTTGATGAGGACAGGACCTCTTCCCGACAACCCTTGCCATTGGTTGTCGGGGTCTGCGGGCGGGGGCTTATCGGAATCTGGGAGTCCCCTCAAATAAGGGGGCCCCCAGATACCGGCCCCCCACCCTAAGTGAATGGATATGGGGTACATCGTACCCCTATCCATTCACCTGTAGGCAAAAAGTAAAAGTTAATAAACACACAACACAAGGCTTTTTAAAATATTTTATTATTCTGCTCCGGATGCCCCCCCCTGTCTTCGTTATTAGCTCAATTACCAGGGGGGGCTTCTTCTTCCGCTCTCCGGGGGTCTTCCACTCTCCGGGGGTCTTCTCCGCTCTCCGGGGGGGCTTCTCCGGACTCCGGGGGGGGCTTCTCCGGACTCCGGGGGGGGGCTTCTTCCATCTTCTCCCCTCTTCCGCTGTTGACTCGGCGAACCCCGGTTCTTCTGCAGATGTCCGGTGCCTTCTTCTTCAGCGCTGGCTGCCTGCTATGTTTGTGTGTTAGCTCGATTTCAAACAGGGGTGGGTGCACGTGGGTAGGCACCCACCACGTGGGTACCTGCCGGAGCATGATGGGACGGTGATGCCTATATAAATGGGATGCAAGGCGCGCTTCCATCATTACAGCGACAACAGGCGACGAGGCAACATCGGAAGAAAGGAAGAGAAGACCCTGACGCCACAGAAGACCGCGCTGGCTGCCTGTTTGAAATCGAGCTAACACACAAACATAGCAGGCAGCCAGCGCTGAAGAAGAAGGCACCGGACATCTGCAGAAGAACCGGGGTTCGCCGAGTCAACAGCGGAAGAGGGGAGAAGATGGAAGAAGCCCCCCGGAGTCCGGAGAAGCCCCCCCCGGAGTCCGGAGAAGCCCCCCCGGAGAGCGGAAGACCCCCGGAGAGCGGAAGAAGAAGCCCCCCCTGGTAATTGAGCTAATAACGAAGACAGGGGGGGCATCCGGAGCAGAATAATAAAATATTTTAAAAAGCCTCGTGTTGTGTGTTTATTAACTTTTACTTTTTGCCTACAGGTGAATGGATAGGGGTACGATGTACCCCATATCCATTCACTTAGGGTGGGGGGCCGGTATCTGGGGGCCCCCTTATTAAAGGGGACTCCCAGATTCCGATAAGCCTCCGCCCGCAGACCCCAACAACCAATGGCAAGGGTTGTCGGGAAGAGGTCCTGTCCTCATCAACATGGGGACAGGGTGCTCTGGGGTGGGGGGGCCCGTAGTGCGCCCCCCTGCCCCAGAGCACCCAACCCCCCCATGTTGAGGGCATGCGGCCTGGCACGGCTCAGGAGGGGGGGGGGGGCGCTCGCTCGTCCCCACTCCCATTCCTGACCGGCCGGGTAGCGTGCTTTGGATACGGGTCTGGTATGGATTGTAGGGGGACCCCCTACGTCGATTTTTCGGCGTAGGGGGGGTCCCCTTACAACCCATACCAGACCTAAGGGCCTGGTATGCTCCTGGGGGGGAACCCATGCCGGTTTTGTTTTTACAAATTGCCGTGGAGTTCTCCCTCGGGAAAGCATACCAAATGCCGTCGCTGGAATGGGCTTTTACAAGGTGTGACTAGTTTACACTTTGTAGAACCAGCCCTAATTTTACACTTGCAAAATAACACTTACGGCGCAAAAAGGAAGCTGGAAAGCTTTGTGGATCGCCTTAAGTGCTAATTTGCATACTAGAAACTGCATTTCGACTCGAAATGCCCCCAGCGGCGGATGCGGTACTGCATCCTAAGATTCGGCAGTGTAATTCAATTACACATGCCGGATCTTCTGCCTAACTTTGGAAAAAGCCTTTTGAGGATCGTTTCCAAAGTTACACACAGACTGAACAGCAGTTAAGTCGGAGTATCTCTTTTGTGGATCTGGCCCATTATTTTTTATCAAGTTCTTATGGGTAAAGTCCAGCTTTAAAGAGGAGCTCCAATCATAAACAAAAAAAATTATATATTAAAAGTAACTGCTGACTTTTATGAAACAAATGCACTCTGCCAGCCTTTGGATCCCTGGCACTGCCATCTTGGAATTTGAAAGCTGGCTGTGCCTTCTGTTTCACAGCAGGCTCCCCAATGTGCATGAGCTAGATCAAAGGGACGTGTCAAAGGAGGTTGCAAGCGGGCCACGTTTACAGTATGTAATGATCACCTGAGAATGAGACATGGGAGTGAGTGGGTACCTGTCAGAAAACGTTACCTGCTCCCAGAAAAGATAAATAAAAATGAAATGTATTCAAAGGGGGGGTGTAGATGTGCAGGACATTTAAAAGCCTTTTCACACTGGGCCAGTGGGGGCGTCGGCGGTAAAGTGCCGCTATTTTTAGAGTCGCTTTACCGTCGTATTTGCGGCGCTATTCGGCCACTAGCAGGGCGCTTTTAACCCCTAGAAGGTTTTAAAACCACCTGCAATGCCCCGCTGCAGCGGCGCTTTACCGGCGGTTCGGAGGCGCTGCCCATTGATCTCAATGGGTAGGGGCGCTTTAGGAGCTCC
This sequence comes from Rana temporaria, assembly GCF_905171775.1. NCBI lineage: Eukaryota > Metazoa > Chordata > Amphibia > Anura > Ranidae > Rana > Rana temporaria. The sequence continues at coordinate 171,096,641 of NC_053495.1, read as the reverse complement.
TACAGCGCCTCAAAGATGCAGCTAGCAGGATTTTTTTTTTACCATCCTGCCAGCGCACCGCTCCAGTGTGAAAGCCCTCAGGGTTTTCACACTGGAGTGAATGGAGCCGCTCTTTTAGGGCACTTTGCAGGCTTTTTTTTAGCGATATAGCGCCTGAAAAGCGCCTCAGTATGAAAGGGGTCTTAGTGATGGTCCACTTTAACCTTTCCTACTTCTTACTGTAAAGTAGTCCAGCTGCATTTACAGAACTATATAGAGGAGGAGGGGGAAGAATCTTCCACTTTTGGGTACTGGTAAGTACTACAGCAAGGGCCAAAATGCCGCCCTAGGATGGCAGCATACAGGGAGTTGGATTGCGACTTCCACATACACACACACACACACACACACACACACACACACATATATATATATATATATATATATATATATATATATATAAAAAATCAGCCTGGCCCTCCAGCGGTCCAACCCCCTAAACACTGCTCCTTTGTGCAAGACATCCAGGCAAGTACCATTTTTAGGTGGAGGGATCAGCAATGGCATTCTCCATGTTCTCTTTGTACATATTTCCATGAATAGGTAGTAGTACACTTACCATACTTTTGCATATGTTCACGACCAGCTCTTCCAAACATCTGGGGGGCCAATGGTGCGGGCTCCAGGCCATGTTTGCCTGCCATAACTTCCACATGCTTATCCAGGGGGTTAGTCCGGTCAAGAAACTAGGAAACAGACACAAGGGTATTTTGTTCAAAATATGGTGCAGTTACTTTGCCAATTAAGGTAGGACTAAACACAAAAGTAAACATCTGTTATGTTATGCAGCACAGTTAGAAATGTTAATTGCTTCCAAGCATCACAAGAGATCCCCCATCATCCCTTACATCACAATGCACCCCCACACCATGCAGTCAGTTTCTGGTCAGTTTTTGCACCGGAAACTGACTGACTGCATGGTGTGAACTAGAGCCATTGGAATATATGAAAAACACTGTGCATGTATTTTTAGTGCAGAAAAAAATGCACACGGAACTGTGTCTGGTATCAACAGGCTCTTAAAGAGGAGCTAAACTTTATTTTTTTCACACTGATTTCAATTTATTTATTTTATCACTTTCCTGCCGGAATCTGCTGAGAGCTGAGACCGAGGAGGTGGATATGCGGTTGTGCTGTGGCTGCACAGAGAGGCAGTTTCATGAAAAAAAAACATGTGTTTGAAAAATTGCTGTGCAAATACCATGTGGCTTAAAAAGTTGCAACGACCGCCATTTTATTACCTAGGGTCTCTGCTAAAAAAATCTAAATAAATGTTATCTTATTTATATTATATTTGGGGGTTCTGAGTAGCTTTCTACCCCCCAAAAAATTATGATTTGTACATGTAGGAGCAAAGTGCCAGAATTGAGAAGTGGTTAATATTCTCTGACACATGTGTATGTTGCGATCTTTTCACCCATAAGTAAAGCTGGCCATATACTGCTCAGACTTTGGGCGATTCCTGCTATAAATCGGTCACAATTCAAGCAGTGGGGGACCCCGTCAGCTCACCCCTACTTGTCAAGGTAATTTTCTCAATCATTTTTTGTTGAAGGAGCCAGCCGGTCTGAATACCAATCCCATGCAAGCACCGTTCAGGTTTTCAGCATCCGCGTACAATAAATGACAGCTGCTTGGCGTAGATGAGAGAATCAATGGAGATCATTTACTAAGGCTGGGTTCACACTACTACTTTCATCCTACTTTGCTCTGCTACATTGGTCCTACATTTATCCTACATTGGTCCTACATCCATCCTACTTTCATGAACAGGCTCCTACTTTGGTCCAACTTCAATGATATTCAATGGGCCTGAAGTAGGATCAATGTAGGACCAAAAGTAGTACAGGGAGCATTTTCAAAGTCGGACCGACTTGTGTAGGACGCTACAAGACGCTCTCATAGGGAAACATTGAACACAGAGCAAAGTAGGATGAAAGTAGTGTAGTAGTGTGAACCCAGCTTAAACTGGAGTGCAAAATCTGGTGCAGCTGTGCATGTTAGCCAATCAGCTTCTAACTTCAGCTTGTTCAGTTATGCCGCGTACACACGGTCGTTTTTTGGCATGAAAAAAAAACGTTTTTTAAAAACGTAATTTAAAATGATCGTGTGTGGGCTTCACATCGTTTTTCGGCTTCTGAAAAACGAAAAAAAAAAAATTTGAACATGCTGCATTTTTTAATGTAGTTTTTTAAAATGTAGTTTTTCGGGTTGTAAAAAATGATCGTGTGTGGGCTAAAACGACGTTTGAAGCAAGTTATGAGACGGGAGGGCTCGTTCAGGTAAAACTACCGTTCATAATGGAGTAAGCACATTCATCACACTGTAACAGACAAAAAAGTGCAAATCGTCTTTTACTAACAAGGAATCCGCTAAAAGCAGCACAAAGGCGAATAGAACTTCACCTTTAGAGTGCCGTCGTACGTGTTGTACGTCACCGCGCTTTGTTCATCATTTTTTTAAAAACTATGGTGTGTGGGCAACGTCGTTTTTAAATGATGAAGTTGGAAAGATTTTGTTTTTTGGACATGCTGAAAAATGTCATTTTTTTTCATGCCGAAATACGACCGTGTGTACGCGGCATTAAGCTTTGTCAGAAAACCTAGAAGCTGATTGCTTTCTATGCAGAGCTGCATCCGATTTTGCACTCCCCAGTTTTAGTAAATCAACCCCACTGCGTTCGGGACACCCCCTAATTTTAATAGGGTGTGCCGGACAGACCCCTAGGTTTTTTAACTATGTGTGTTATTTTGGTATGTTGGTTTTTTAGGGTCTTATATCATGCACATCAAGGCCTTTGGGTAAGACTGCGTAGGTTAAGCACTTTAATAAATAAACACTGTGGGCTAGATTCAGGTACGAGATACGACGGCGTATCTCCAGATACGCCGTCGTAGCTCTGAGTTGCGGCGTCGTATCTATGCGACTGATTCATAGAATCAGTTACTCATAGATTTCCCTAAGATCCGACGGTGTCTTACACCGTCGTATCTTAGGCTGCATATTTACGCTGGGCGCTAGGTGGCGCTTCCGTATATTTACGCGAGGAATCTGCAAATTAGGTAGTCACGCTGATTCAGAAACGTACGTCCGCCCGGCGCAATTTTTTACGCCGTTTACGTTAGGCTTTTTCCGGCTTAAAGTTACCCCTGCTATATGAGGTGTATCCTATGTTAAGTATGGACGTCGTTCCTGCGTCGAATTTTGAAAATTTTACGTCGTTCGCGAATAGGGCTGGATGTAATTTACGTTCACATCGAAAGCAATGACGATTTGCGGCAGAATTTGCATGCACCGTTCGTAAAAAAACTTAAAATACGCGGGGTCACCATTCATTTAAATAAAACACGCCCACATCATCCCCATTTGAATTAGGCGGGCTTACGCCGGCCCACATACGTTACGCCGCCGTAACTTAGGGCGCAAGTTCTTTCTGAATACGGAACTTGCACCCTAATTTACGGCGCCGTAACGTATCTGAGATACGTTACGCCCGCAGAAAGATACGCTGTGTTTGTGGCCCGCAGAAATATACGCTGTGTTTGTGGCCAGCTTAAGGCCCCTTTCACACTTGTGCGACTTGTCCTGCGACTTGGGACTGCAAAGTCATATGAAAAGTCATACTCCATGATTTTCAATGAGTACCATTCATATATGCGGCTTCAAAGTAGTCTCTGCACTACTTTTGTCTGACTTTGATGCGACTTGAGGTCCATAGACCTCAAAATTACACTAGCATTGCTTCAAGTCGCATCAAAATCGCGGCACTTTCAGGTTGCACAAGTGTGAAAGGGGCCTTATTGTGTATGGAAAAATCTGTATATATGAGAAGTCGTCAGATTTCAGGAAAGCCTTTTCCACGCGCCTCCTTTTTCCACTCCACATAGACTTCAATGCCTGGCACAGCTGAGCGTACAATTTTATTTGTGTACATATAATATATATTCATGTACTTGGCGGTCTGTTTGCAGAGGGTGTCCATATTTATTTTTACATCTGCCCATCCTAGGTCAAAAGCCAACCCAACCAAACGCATGCTCCTAAACCAAATGAGCTAAAACCTCGCCCCAGTTTAAAAGGCTGATAATGGGCCAGATTCAGGTAGACTTTGACGGGCGTATCAGTAGATACGGCGTCTTAAGTCCGAATCCGCGCCGTCGCAACTTTAAGCGTATGCTCAAACTGAGATACGCTTAAATGTTACTAAGATACGGCCGGCGTAAGTCTCCTACGCCGTCGTATCTTAACTGCATATTTACGCTGGCCGCTAGGGGCGTGTACGCTGATTTCCGCCTACAATATGTAAATCAGCTAGATACGCCTATTCACGAACGTACGCCCGGCCGTCGCAGTAAAGATACGCCGTTTACGTAAGGGGTTTTCAGGCGTAAAGATAAATCACCAAAAAGATGGCGCAGCCAATGTTAAGTATGGACGTCGGAACCGCGTCGCATTTTTCAAAATTTACGTCGTTTGCGTAACTCGTCCGTAAATGGGGCTGGCCGTAATTTACGTTCACGTCGAAAGCATTGACGATTTGCCGACGTCATTTGGAGCATGCGCACTGGGATACGTCCACGGACGGCGCATGCGCCGTTCGATCGAAACGTCATTTACGTGGGGTCACACTTAATATACATAAAACACGCCCACAGCTTCAACATTTGAATTTGGCGGGCTTACGCCGGCCCTAATACGCTACGCCGCCGTAACTTCGGCGACAAAATCTTTGAGAATACCATATTCGCCTCTCAAAGTTACGGCGGCGTATCGTATAGGAGATACGCTACGCCCGCCTAAAGGTATGTGAATCTAGCCCAATGTATTTAATATTTCTGCGAATCTACATTTTGTTATTAATACAACAAGTATTTTCAAGTTCTTTCAACTCTTTTGATAAGGTTTAAAAAGGTGTTGTCATTAAAAGAGAAATACATTCTCCGTGCCAACCTTGGGCTTTAAAGATCCTCGCTCCATCTTCTCAAACCCGAGGGCTAGAACACAGTCTGCCAGGCCTGCAAGAATATCAAATATGAAAAGCAATGAGCAAAAAAAGCTACAGAATGATGGATACAAGCCAACATTACCCAGGGAAAACAATAACTTGGTTCCATATGAGAGATCACGATGGAGTTGATTTACTGAAGGAATATAGGCTGTTCAATTAAAAGGGGATTTCACCGAGCTTAGCGAATGAGGTGAAGCTCTTCTGGCTTTAAGCATCCAATGATGTGCAAGCAAAGAAAAAAAAAAAAAAAAAAAAAATTATATATTTTCCTGCTCGTGATTGGGTATTCTTTGCAAAGCGAATTTTCACCACATTCACAGAGCCAATTGGAATTCTCTTGCAAAGTGAAGATTTTTGGATTTGTGAGCAGCTTAAACTTTAGTAAGTCAACCCCCCATAATGTGCACCAAAATTCAAGACACAAAGTGGAACCATGGACCTCATCTCTTTGTCTCTGTTATGGATTGTAGCTCTTGGCATACAGGGCTTTTCCCACCAATAACCAATTACATTTAATAAACAGTTATTCTTGGGAGCTCATCCTCAACTCCACTGAGCCAAATCCCAACACTCAAACCCAACCTCTCCTGGCCAAACCCCTTCTTCTGCCTTCTTGACCTGTACCTTATGACCTTTTAACGCTCAACATTACCTATGGCACTTAACCCTCATCCTAATACAATTTTTTTTTACTGCAGGTTTTTATATTAGCACTGGCCAATTACACAGTGCTTTACATATTGTAACTTTAAATCGATCCCTGCTACAATCTAAGCTCCCTATCTCACATGCATAAATACACAATTGTGATGGACCGACTGGCACCCCCGATGCGTGCTTCTGCCAAAATACAGCTTCTTCCACTCTCGAGCCAGGAACCAGGTATTATAGCTGAGCATTGCACCCAAGAACTAGACGACACTGGCTTAGGTGCAAACTGGAACTGACTTTATTGTAAATATATACACACACAATATATACAACACTCAAAATCAGGCAAGAGCTTGATCACATTATCCTAAACAATGCAAACTGTAAACTAGGGTTGTCCCGATACTAGTATCAGCACCGATACCGAGCATTTTCCCGAGTACTCGGGCAAATGGTCCAAAGCTTCACCGGATACCTGGACAGTCAGGATGATCAGTGCGGTGGGGGAGGTACAAGCACCGATCACCGCTGACTGTCCCCTTATCCTCCTCCAGCCCCCCCCTGTTCTGCTGCTGTCCTCCTCCCTGCTGCCATCCCCCTCCATGCTGCTCTCTCCCTCCGTGTCTCGCTCCATGCTGCCGTGTCCCCCTCCGTGCTGTGCTCTCCCTCCATATCCCCCTCCGTTCTCCTCCTCCTCCACCCCCTTGATCTGTCAGGATGGAGAGCGGAGTTAGGAGCCGGTAAATCCGGCTCCTACCTTTTCCGAATGTAAAGAGTCAGTGATCACTGACTGTCTATTCACATAACTGAAACATCATAAACTGTGTTTACAATGTTCAGTTTATGAATGGAGAGGAGCCTCTGTCTTCTCTCCATTCATTTTCAGCGCAGCAGAAGCTGCAGAGAAAGAGACTGGGGAATCTGTGTCCCTAGTCCCTTTCCCTGTCTCAAAGGGGAGATGTCAGAGGTCTGTTAAGACCCCTGATATATATCCAAAGCCCTCCAACAGGGCTGATAAAAAAAAATAAAATAATACAAAAACTGATACATGTGCCACTGTCACATGAGATTAATAAAAAGTATCGGTAATTGGTATTGACGAGTACTTGAAAAAAAGTATCGGTACTTGTACTCGAACGTAAAAAAAGTTGTATTGGGACAACCCTACTGTACATAGTAATATCAGTATATCTAATGAACAGCAGACAAACAGTAAGCTAATTAACAGCTAACAACGATTTAATCAAACAGTAATCCAATTCATATAAACATCCCACAATATTTTGGTAACAAGGTGAAGTGGACACAATACTAGCAGACAGAAACAATAGGTGACTCAACTACGAGGATTCACACAATAGGGAAATGATACAATGAGAGAAAGACACTTTAAAAAACAGATTACACATAACAGGAGACCCCAGCATTAGGTTGTTTTCAGCCGATTATATCAACATCTGTTCTGAGTCTAGGAGGGGGGTGGTGAAGAAGTCATTGATGGTTTGGGCACAGATGCCCCAAATCTGTATCCAGGTCCTAGGTTTCCAGAGTCTGTGCGTTTTGGAGAGACATGGACCCGAATCTGAAGTAAAACCACTTCAAAAAAGATCCCCCAGGCATAAACCTCCAAAAAGAATAGAGCCCCCTCGAAAGCCAGGGCCCATAGTCACTAGGCAAGAGGCTACCCTGCAGTCCTCTACAAAAGCCCCTATCCTGGTTAGGTCTGTCACACACATACCAATGCCAATTTAGACCAAAGCTACCTGACCCACCAGTAGGTTGTTGGGAGTGTGGGAAACCACTGAAACCCCCTCCCCTCCAGTCTTATGTTCACCTGCCCCAATCTAGTGTGACGTCACTCACAAGATCATGTAAGCTGTTCTGTAAGTTCATGCCGGCCAGGCACACAAATGTGTTCTGCAATCCCATTCATTCCTACTGGCTTCCAAGTAAAGCACCTTTACTTTAGCCCTTACCCTAAATATGAGGTTCTGCCTTTTCCAACTACAGACAACTGCTGCGCAGTGGCGTCGCTAGGGTTGGTGTCACCCAGTGCGGTAAAACATGGTGTCACCCCCCCTCTGTCTAGGCTGCCAAGCACCAAGCAGGCAGCGCACGGGCACGGGGCGCACCCCAAACCAGCCCCTGTAAATGATAGTATAGGGCAGTATAGTGGCAGGTTAGGGTAGTATAGAGTGGTATAGTGGCAGGTTGGTGTAGTGGGGTGGTATAGGACAGGTTAAGGTGGTATAGGGCATGTTGGGGTGAAATAGGGTAGTTTAGGATGGTATAGGGCAAGTTAGGGTTGCATAGGGCAGGTTGGGGTGGTATAGGGCAAGTTAGGGTGGTACAGGGCAGGTTGGGGTGTTATAGTGCAAGTTAGGGTGGCATAGGGCAAGTTGGGATGGCATGGGAAAGGTTGGGGTGGTACAGGGTAAGTTAGGGTGGCATTGGGCAGGTTGGGGTGGTATAGGGCAAGTTATGGTGGCATAGGGCAGATTGGGGTGGTACAGGGCAAGTTGTGGTGGCATGGGAAAGTTTGGGGTGGTACAGGGCAGGCTGGGGTGGTACAGGGCAGGCTGGGGTGGCACAGGGCAGGCTGGGGTGGCACAGGGCAGGCTGGGGTGGCACAGGGCAGGCTGGGCATGTCAGCTAAAAAAAAAAAAAAAAACGGGATGGTGTCTCCCCTCTAGCGGGTGGCACCCGGTGGCACCCCCCTAGCAACGCCTCTGCTGCTGCGTACAAAATAGCAAAAGGACCTAATCCTTACCCTAATAAAACCCAAACCCCTGATCTAAACCTGCCATTATGCCAAGCCTTTATTTTGTTTCGCAGCTAATGTATCAGTGAGCAAAGTGGCCAGTCTCACATCAAAATCTATCAGTGTTAAGATCTCAGTGCTGGAAAACACTGGCTTCCAAGGGAAGTGTAACTAATTCTGCATTTGTAAAAAAAAAAATACCCATTTCATTTATCACCTGGGTGAGAATCCTGGTAGGACTTTGTATTTTGTAACTCACCTCCTTGAATCAGCTGTCTGCCCATGAAGAGGGCGGTGGAGCCAGTGGAGCAGTTATTGTTGACATTGATGATTGGGATTCCTGTAAGCCCCAGGCTGTGATAGATTGCTCGCTGCCCACATGTGGAGTCACCTACAAACCAAATACAACACTTAAAGCAAGCGATATACAATGACCGATACATAGTGGGCTGAATAATTCAACAGGCTTCTTGCACATGGACATCACCATTTCCTGATGTTTATATGCAGGATTTAGCTGACAGAATGATTCTCAATAAGAAATGCATATTTCATTCCATAAGGGCCTTACATATGAATGCATACACATGTGTAGGTATAAAATTCTTCATCTTTTCTTAGCTGCCATAGTTCCATCACACTACTACTTACCATAGACATAGCCAACGCAGGCCTGTTCCACCAACGAGTATGGAATCCCCGCATCTGCAAGAGCGCTCTGCCCTGTAAGAGAAGAACACATCGCAAAAAGTAATCAAGTCATTTTTATAGAGACAAAGATTTTCCAATTTGTTGAACTGTAAATGTACACAATTAAAAATGAAGACATCCACTAGAGAATATCACAGAGATAGGAAAAAGTTAGAAAATTGCTTCATAGCAACAAACATCCATTCAGAATTTGTAGTGTTAACACCCCTTTTAGCACCTTATAGTTATACCTGTTGCTGATCGCCCTATGTACATTTACGTGATTCTGCACTTGCGGGTCTGCAGCGCACACGCAGGCCGCCGGCGACCCGCTCCTGCTCTGATTGGACACAGCGGGAGCCAACCAGCGGGTCCGCCGACAGAGGCAGAACAGCGGTCTGCCTATGAAAACCAGGCAGATTGCCATTCTGTTAGTAGGGAAGACAGAGATTCTGTGTTTCTGGTAAGAAGGAACACGGTTCTCTGTCCTCCCACAGTTAGCAAGCACTCCAAAGGAAAACATTTAACCCTTTTATTGTCCCTGATGTTAACCCCTTGCCTGCCAGTGTCATTAGTACAGTGACAGTGCATATTTGTTAGGAGAGAGAGAGAGAGAGAGAGAGAGAGAGAGAGAGAGAGAGAGAGAGAGAGAGAGAGAGAGATTGTGTGTGTGTGTGTGTGTGTGTGTGTGTGTGTGTGTGTGTGTGTGTGTGAGAGAGAGAGAGAGAGAGAGAGAGTGAGTGAGTGAGTGAGTGAGTGAGTGAGTGAGTGAGTGAGTGAGTGAGTGAGAGAAAAAGAAAGAAAGAAAAAGAAAGAAAGAAAGAAAGAAAGAAAGAAAGAAAGAAAGAAAGAAAGAAAGAAAGAAAGAAAGAAAGAGAGAATAAAAATGCCATAAATCTTTCTCATAGTTTGCAGACGCTATAGGTTTTGCACAAACCAATCAATAAAACGCTTATTGCGATATTTATTACCAAGAATATGTAGAAGAATGTATATTGACCTAAACTGATGAAGAAATTCGTTTTTTTTTAAAAAACATTTTTGGGGATATTTATTATAGTAAAAAGTATTGTTTTTTTCCACAAAATTGTCGTTTTTTGCTTATAGCGCACAGGGCCGATCCGCCCTATAGGCTCACTATGCAAGCCGCCTAGGGCCCCGCAAAGCTGCGGAGGGCCCCCAAAATTACTAGAGGCCCCACCTGGTGAAAAGAACACCCTCTCCCCCCGCCTCTCAACTTTAATCTTTAATGTGACAGCACCCCCGCTTCTCAACTTTAATGTGACATGTCATTTTGCTTAGGGCCCCAGGGAGGTCAGGATCGGCACTGATAACGAACAAAAAAAAAAAAAAAAAAAGTGGTGATTAAATACCACCAAAAGAAAGCTCTATTTGTGAGAAAAAAAGGACGCAAATTTTGTTTGGGTACAAAGTTGCACGACCGCGCAATTGCCAGTTAAAACAAAGCGAATTGTAAAAAGTGCTCTGTTCAGGAAGGGGGTAAAATCTTCCAGGGTTGAAGTGGTTAATGTACTATCATCTGAGGACCAGAAGATCACAGGCATCCAATATTGGGTTTCGGCCTTGTCCCCCTGCACACAGATTTCTCCAGATTCTCAATCTTTTTGATATTATGTAGATGACAGATTTAAAATCTTTGCAATTTTACATTGAATATTATTGTGAAATTGTTGGATGACTTTTAGAGACACAGATTTTCAGATTAGTGAACTTCTGCCCATCCTTACTTCCGAGACACTCCGACTCTCTCTATACCCATGATATTGGCGTGTTGCCAATTAACCAAATTAGGTACTGAATGTTCTAGCTCTCCCTTGCTAGTATCAATCACTTTGCCAGCTTTCTGGTGCCCTGTCCCAACATGTTTAAGATGAGTTGCTGCCATCAATTTCAATATGACCTCATTTTTTCTTAAAATGGTAAATTTTCTCAGTTTAAACATTTTTTCGATTGAGAATAAAATATGGGTTTATGAGATTTACAAATCTTTGCATTCTGTTTTTATGTAGATTTAGCACAGCGCCCAAACTACCGTATATACTCGAGTATAAGCCGAGCTTTTCAGCAAAAATGTTTGTGTTGAAAATGCCCCCCTTGGCCTATACTCGAGTCACCATTGTGCACCTGATCTCCCGGACTTTGGGGGCCTGGTACTGGACCCCAAACTTGGCACACGTGTAGCCCAACTCTCCCTCTACAAGTGTGAAAAGTTTGTTGTCTGAGGGACCTACGGCTGGGGAGCACCGATTTTTCAAAACTGGGCACCCCTTCCATAGACTCCCATGTTAAACGGTCATTTCTCCAGTGACTTTGGGGACCCGGTGCTAGGTCTCCTGGACCTGGAACTTGGCACACATGTAGCCCCCTTTCTCCTCTACAAGTGTGCAAAGTTTGTTGTCTGGGGACCTACAGCTGGGGATCACCGATTTTTCAAAGCCGGGCACCCCTTCCAGAGACTCCCATGTTAAACGTCAGTCTAGTCATGGGCACAGTGAGGCATGGGCACAGTGAGGCACAGTGAGGCATGCAGATGGACACCCTAGGCTTATACTCGAGTCAATACGTTTTCCCATTTTTTTGTGGTAAAATTAGGTGCCTCGGCTTATACTCGAGTATATACGGCATTTTTAAACTGGGGTTGTACTTTGATGTGTAGATCTAACAGGTTGTGACATGTTTGGTGACCTCAATTAATCTGATAACAGATAGTATGTATTGTACATTTAAAGTAGAGGGTGTAATTAAATATGTATGTTCACCTGATGTGCTTTATTTCTGTACATGGCAACAACATTATGACACAATGGGGGAGATTTACTAAAACTGGTGCACTCAGAATTTGGTGCAGCTCTCCATAATAGCCAATCAAACTTCAGCTTGTTCAATTAAGCTTTGGCAATAAAACCTGGAAGCCGATTGGTTTCTATTCAGCGCTGCACCAGATTTAACTCTCTCTAGTTTTAGTAAAAAAAAAACATTTAGTCTAACAAAGGGGCCCATCCAAGATGAGGCCAGGGGGGCCAATGCTGGTAAACCTGATCAAACCTTCCATTCTTTTTTTATTAATGAGGGGATCCCCCACAGGGCTGTTATCAGGGCGGTACATGCAGTACACCTGTAAGGGGCCCAGATGGCAACCCCCTTTTTTTATAAGGGGCCTGGAGGTCCCCCGGATGGCAACCCCCCCCCCCCCTTCTTTTTTTTTTATAAAAAAAAAAATAATAACTGTATTTTTATTCATATATTTTTTTGTTTTTATTAAAGGGCCCAGAGGTCCCCAGGGCCCCCGGATGGCAACCCCCCTTTTTTTTATATATTTTTTGGTTTCTAGTAAAGGGCCCAGAGGTCCCTGGGGGCCCGGATGGCAACCCCCCTTTTTTTTATAAGGGGCCTGGAGGTCCCCCGGATGGCAACCCCCCCCCCCTTATTTTTTTTTTTATAAAAAAAAATAATAATTGTATTTTTATTCATATATTTTTTTGTTTTGATTAAAGGGCCCAGAGGTCCCCAGGGCCCCCGGATGGCAACCCCCCCTTTTTTTTATATCTTTTTTTGGTTTCTAGTAAAGGACCCCCCCTCCCAATTCGTGGCACCCCCCGCTTCTCAATTCACGCTCCCCCCTGCGGCATAATTGGTAACGACTTGCGGACCGCCTGCCGTCGTTATACGTCAGCTGTTTGAAGAGGAATACCGTTGTTATGGCAGTAGCTAGCTCTTCTTCAGATTGGTCTCTGAAAGGAATTCGCTGCAAGATCACTTTTTATTAGGGGACTTGAGAGGGCCATCTCCATGTAGTGGCCATAAGGTGATATCTTTCACTTGCATAGATTTGAACTGTAGAGGATTTAGCCTCAGAACATTTGATTTTGCCCCATTCCTAACAGAAGGAATTTATATGCAGTTTTCATGCGCAAAAAAAAATATGTAAATTTTTTTTATAAATATACAGTATTTGTTACACATTTTATGCAATATAAGCCCTTCCCCAAAAATAAGCCCTAGTTTAAAGTGGTTGTAAACTGCTAGAATCCTCGCTATTACTGTGTTGTATAGAGTGGAAGGTGTGTGTTTTCCGTGGTATAGTTTAATCAGGTGCCTTCTTATAGCGCCGCTATATGATCTCCAGCTGCTCTCCCCTTCTCTTCTCCTGGCTGTCAGCTGGGGATCTCGCCCCCCCCCCCCCCTCTGCATTGCTCGGACCGGGTCATGGAGGCGCCATTCAGCTTCCATGACCCACTGTAAGCGGGGGGATATTGCCCCCCCCCCTTCTGCAGTGCTTGGTGCAAGTTAGACAGCTCAGGCAAGTCATGGAAGCGTCAAGCAGCGCTAGAGGAAGGTGAGACAACTTTTGCATTATATATTGCTGTAGTGGCGAGGATTCTGCCAGTTTACAAGCACTTTTGCTATTATTCACACTTGGCACATTGCATGGCAAGCCCTACCCCAAAAATAAGCCCTACTGTCTTTTTGGTGGCCAAAATTATTATGAGACCCGGGCTCATTTTCGGGGAAACGGTAGCCAGTTTAAAACGTTTTTTGTTTTTTTATTGCTGTCTTTGTCCCAGAACCACGAGTATTACACTAAATAAACCCTTTATAGAGAGTTCAGGTCTCCCATTTAGATTCCAGAATAATAAGGTGTAATGTATAGCGGTTTGATATTCAGTAATCCTCTGATACAGAAAACACAACATGAATGGTCTCCTTCTCTCACCAGCTTCCTTTGCCATGTCTGTATAGTCAACGGCATCACGAGGCTTCAGAAACTGCAAGTAGAAACAGATCATTATTGATACTTTAATATATCAGATAAAATAAATAAGAACCCCACCCACAAATCACACCTTTTAGAAATAGCTTAGACCTTCTCACAGTGAAGAAAGGACAACCTCAAGAACCGGGTGGCCTAACATAAGGGCCCTTTCACACTGGTGCGTTTTTGCCGCGTTTTCGCGGTAAAAATAGCGCTATTAAAACGCTCCCCATGCCCCTCTCCATTGAAATGAATTAAAAACGAGGTAAAAACGCTGTAAAATCGGTTTTTTTTTTTAACGCGATTTTAACGCTCCGTTTTTACCGCGGTTTTTAATTCATTTCAATGGAGGGGGCATGGGGAGCGTTTTAATAGCACTATTTTTACTGCGAAAACGCGGCAAAAACGCACCAGTGTAAAAGGGCCCTAAGAGTGCCGGTCAGTACTCTGCAGTCTTTCTACACATTAAAGCGGAGTTACACCCAAAAGTGGAACTTCAGCTCATCTGATCCCCCCACTTTTGCACACTTGGTACCTTTCGGGGGAGGGGGGGATTGGGGGGGGTGCAGGTACCTGATTTTGGGAGACTGGGCTAGGGTGCATTATGTCAGCAGCTCGGTCCTCCCCTTCTGCTAATCCAGTGAGAAAGCGCAGTGTGCTTTGCGCAAGCGCGGTAGGGACCCAGCCATTAAGCCAAAAGGCTACACTGCGGAGTTGCCTTACCGAAATGGCGTGGCAGCACCCGCCCAGCCAATGGAAACATCAGCTGCGGTGCCGACATTGTTGGACTCCAGGACAGTTAAGTGTCCTAATGTTAAAAGTCAGCAGCTACAGTATGAGGACCAACTGGACAGGCTTCTGATCACATGACCATTGTGGTAGCCAATTGCAGTGACGTAAATGCATGCGTCGCGGGGCGCCTACGCATGAAAACGTTGAGTGCAATACATGTCACATATGGCCGCGTGGATTGAGAGCAATAATTCTAGCACCAGCACTCCTCTGTAATACTAAACTGATGACTTATAGGGGGCTTTTGATGCAGCGCCTATAGAAAATATAGGGTACAGAAGTCTGTTGCCATTTCACGGGCGCACACACAAATTAAAGGTTTGACATGTTGGGTATTTTATCTATTTACTCTGTAAAAAACTGTCTTTTATATTGTATCAAATGCGTTTTTAATTAAAATGTTGCATTTCCTAGACCTTTAAAGTAATATCGTGTGACAAAAAAAAATTGGAACTACCATTATTTTATTCTCTACGTTGTCTGCTTTCAGAAAATATATAATGTTTGGGGGTTTTGTGTAATCTTCAGGCCTCAAATGATTTTTTATACATGTGTGCAAAAAACATCTCTGGCAGCGAAAAGGTTAAAGGGCCAGCAGGAGGAGGTGGAGGAGGAAGGTAGATAAGGTGACCTGTGTACTGACATCAGAGGTGTCTATTATTACAGGAGAAAGTGACTTGTCTCAGCCTCCCCTCCGTACTGTGAGGAAGATTTATTATACAATCAGATCCCTTCACCCAGAGATCACCCACCACACCTCCCTCCACCCAGAGATCACCCATCACACCTCCCTTCACCCAGAGATCACCCACCGCACCTTCCCTCACCCCGAGATCACCCATCACACCTCCCTTCACCCAGAGATCACCCATCACACCTTCCTCCACCCATCACACCTTCCTCCACCCCGAGATCACCCATCTTACCTTCCTTCACCCATCACACCCTCCTTCACCCCGAGATCACATCCAGAGATCACCCATCTCACCTCCCTTCACCCAGAGATCACCCACCACACCTTCCTTCACCCCGAGATCACCCATCTTACCTTCCTTCACCCATCACACACTCCTTCACCCCGAGATCACATCCAGAGATCACCCATCTCACCTCCCTTCACCCAGAGATCACCCACCACACCTTCCTTCACCCCGAGATCACCCATCACACCTTCCTTCACCCAGAGATCACCCACCACACCTTCCTTCACCCAGAGATCACCCACCACACCTTCCTTCACCCCAAGATCACCCATCACACCTTCCTTCACCCAGAGATCACCCATCACACCTTCCTTCACCCAGAGATCACCCATCACACCTCCCTTCACCCATCACACCTTCCTTCACCCCGAGATCACCCATCACACCTTCCTCCACCCCGAGATCACCCATCTCACCTTCCTTCACCCCGAGATCACCCATCTCACCTCCCTTCACCCAGAGATCACCCATCACACCTTCCTTCACCTCGAGATCACCCATCTCACCTCCCTTCACCCAGAGATCACCCATCTCACCTCCCTTCACCCAGAGATCACCCATCACACCTTCCTCCACCCCGAGATCACCTTCCTTCACCCCAAGATCACCCATCACACCTTCCTTCACCCCGAGATCACCCATCACACCTTCCTTCACCCCGAGATCACCCATCACACCTTCCTTCACCCATCAATCCTTCCTTCACCCCAAGATCACCCATCACACCCTCCTTCACCCCGAGATCACATCCAGAGATCACCCATCTCACCCCGAGATTACCCATCACACCTTCCTTCACCCAGAGATCACCCACCACACCTTCCTTCACCCATCACACCTTCCTTCACCCCAAGATCACCCATCACACCTTCCTCCACCCCGAGATCACCCACCACACCTTCCTTCACCCCGAGATCACCCACCACACCTTCCTTCACCCCGAGATCACCCATCGCACCTTCCTTCACCCCGAGATCACCCATCGCACCTTCCTTCACCCCGAGATCACCCATCGCACCTTCCTTCACCCAGAGATCACCCACCACACCTCCCTTCAGCCAGAGATCACCCATCACACCTCCCTTCACCCAGAGATCACCCATCGCACCTCCCTTCACCCACCACACCTTCCTTCACCCAGAGATCACCCATCACACCTTCCTTCACCCAGAGATCACCCATCACACCTCCCTTCACCCAGAGATCACCCATCACACCTTCCTTCACCCAGAGATCACCCATCGCACCTTCCTTCACCCAGAGATCACCCATCACACCTTCCTTCACCCAGAGATCACCCACCACACCTTCCTTCACCCCGAGATCACCCATCTCACCTCCCTTCACCCCGAGATCACCCACCACACCTTCCTTCACCCCGAGATCACCCACCACACCTTCCTTCACCCAGAGATCACCCATCACACCTCCCTTCACCCAGAGATCACCCATCACACCTCCCTTCACCCAGAGATCACCCATCACACCTCTCTTCACCCAGAGATCACCCATCACACCTTCCTTCACCCAGAGATCACCCATCACACCTCCCTTCACCCAGAGATCACCCATCACACCTTCCTTCACCCAGAGATCACCCATCGCACCTTCCTTCACCCAGAGATCACCCATCACACCTCCCTTCACCCAGAGATCACCCATCACACCTCCCTTCACCCAGAGATCACCCATCACACCTCCCTTCACCCAGAGATCACCCATCACACCTCCCTTCACCCAGAGATCACCCATCGCACCTTCCTTCACCCCGAGATCACCCACCACACCTTCCTTCACCCTCTACACCCAATTTTAGTTCCAGTTCCCCCTCTTGTGACGTCACCACACCACTGACCCACCAGTCCCACCCCAGAGCCCCCCGGACACACCTTGGTCATGCCGACTCCCACCACATACACCCTCCTCTGGACGGGTCCCATGTTCCCGGCGATGATCGGACCTTTTCCCGGACTAGTACAGTAACGATCAGCACTCTGCTCCCGGACAGAACTCTGGCAGCGCTCTTAAAGCGGCGATACTCTCCTCTTCCTCTACTCCGGCGACCCTGGGACTAATACCGGGGCTGACTTAAGGGGGCGGACCTGCTGTCAGGACGTAAACCAATCAGGGGGCAGAGGCGTGCCAGTCACAAGGGTCAGCGGCGCCTCTGTACAGTGTGGACGGGGTTCCTGTCTGTGGCAATAGGTGGCGCTCTCTTACACGGCCCGGAGGCAATGGGGCTCTTGGTGCGGCAGCTGGCTGTGGCCCGGAGGGTTGTACAGAGGGGGGTGAGCTCAGCGGCCGGACACAGAGAGGTGCAAGTCACCCACCTAGAGGGCAGCGAGGAGGGTGAGTGCGACACGTGACCTGCTGTGGGCGGGGACTTCATAAAGTTTTGTCTCTAGATATTATCCAATGACAATCGGATCCCCATAACTCCTCCCAGCTGTCATTGCTGTCACCCCTCCTGGCAGGTCATTGTACGAGGATTGCAGCACATCTCCCTCCTCTGTGATGTCATAATGTGTATTCATTAACAGGCTGTGTGCAGACAGTCCAGGCTGGGCCAACTTTCCCCTGCATCTGTGACTGGGCAGATTCTTGGGGGGGGGGATAATGCTGCCCGACTATAGTTTGCATCAGATCTGTCCTGTGCATCAGCTGCCCCTTCCTTTACCCTTCAATTCATGTTGCCTTAAAATAGAACTAAACTTTTTTCCCCCTTTTAAAAAACTAAAAGAGGGTCATAACCCTTGTCAGATGTTTTGCCATCTGTGTCCCTCTGCAGAGATTTCCCTTCACTTCCTGTCCAATCACCAGAACAGGAAGTGAGAGGACATCCTTGCAAATTAACCACTTGCCGACCAGGCTTTTTCTGACGCTTCTTTACAAGTTTAAATTAGTATTATTTGCTAGAAAATAACTTAGAACCCCCAAACATTATAAATGTTTTTTTATAGCAGAGACCCTAGAGAATAAAATGGCGGTCTTGCAATATCTTATGTCACAAAGTATTTGTGCAGCTGTCTTTCAAATACAATTCTTTTGGAAAAAATTACACTTTCATGATTTAAAAAAACAAAGGGCCAGATTCTCAGTGGAGATACGACGGCGTATCTCCAGATACGCCATTGTATCTCTGCGTTTGTACCGTTGTATCTATGCGCCTGATTCTTAGAATCAGTTACGCATAGATTTCTATTAGATCCGACCGGCGTAAGTCTCTTATGTCGTCGGATCGTAACTGCATATTTACGCTGGCCGCTAGGTGCGTGTACGCTGATTTACGCGTCAAAATATGTAAATCAGCTAGATAAGCAAATTCACGAACGTACGCCCGGCCGACGCAGTAAAGTTACGCCGTTTACGTTAGGCTTTTCCCGGCGTATAGTTACCCCTGCTATATGGTGGCGTAAGTGCGGCGTACCAATGTTAAGTATGGCCGTCGTTCCCGCGTCAAAATTTGAAAAAGTTACGTCGTTTGCGTAAGTCGTCCGTGAATGGGACTGGACGTCATTTAAGTTCACGTCTAAACCAATGACGTCCTTGCGGCGTATTAGGAGCAATGCACACTGGGAAATTCCACGGACGGCGCATGAACCGTTCGGGAAAAACGTTAATCACGTCGGGTCACAGAACATTAACATAAAACACGCCCCCCTGCCCCACATTTGAATTACGCCGGCCGATTTACGCTACGCCGCCACAACTTACGGCGCAAGTGATTTGAGAATACAGCACTTGCTCGTCTAAGTTGTGGAGGCGTAACGCAAATTGGATGCGTTACGCCCGGGCAAAGATACGCAAATGTACCTGAATCTGGCTATATATATATATATATATATAAAATTAAGTTTTTCTTTGTTTCTTTTATAACATTTTCTGAACAAGTAGTTTCTCTCTTTCACTGATTTGCTTTTATGAGGCCGCACTGATGGGCACTGACACGCATTACTGGTGGGCAGCAATGTTGGGGCTGCACTGATAATTAGGACACAGATGATCAATGCCCTGATTATCAGTGTAGATGTCCCCTGTGTGGATTTGCCGGTTATCGTCTCTCCTCACGCCAGGAGCGGTTCGTCCATAGAGGGCGCCGGAGCGCCACCCCCTCTGGCTCTCGCACAGCCACTAAAATATATAGATTCATGCATTACATGAATCTATATATTTTCGCCACTGCCGCCCACTATTCAGCTGGCCGGATGTTGAGCGCCAGCCAGCTGAATAACGGCAGCTGGTTGGCTGTGTTGAAGTGCCTATCAGAGCCAGCGGCTCTGATAGGCAGCCTTGAGGCTTTAGTCGGCTTCCTGAATGCTTATCCTCGGGACGTACTGGCGGTGCGTTCCTTGGATAAGACTGAGAGGCGTCTCAGCCAATCAGGTAATCTGATTCTGGTAATCGGTAACCTGATTGGCTGAAGCGTCATCGAGGGACTGGACAAGGGACATCGAGGGACGGTAGAAGCACGGCTGACCCCAGAAAGGTAAGTGCCGGGGGGGGGGGTTTACAGGTCACAGTGGCAGCATTTTGCGGGGCACAGTGGCGACAATTGCGGGGCACAGTGGCGACAATTGTGGGGCACAGTGGCGACAATTGCGGGGCACAGTGGCGACAATTGATGGGCACAGTGGTGACAATTGATGGCATGGCATAGTGGTGGCAATTGATGGCAAAGTGGTGACAATTGATGGCATGGCACAGTGGTGACAATTGATGGCAAAGTGGCTGTGTTTGATGGCATGGCACAGTGACTGCATTTGATGGCATTGCATAGTTTTGACAATTGATGGCACAGTGGCTGCGTTTGATGGCATGGCACAGTGACTGCATTTGATGGCATGGCACAGTGGCTGTGTTTGATGGCATGGCACAGTGGCTGTGTTTGATGGCATGGCACAGTGGCTGCGTTTGATGGCATGGCACAGTGGCTGCGTTTGATGGCATGGCACAGTGGTTGCATTTGATGGCATGGCACAGTGACTGCATTTGATGGCATGGCACAGTGGCTGCGTTTGATGGCATGGCACAGTGGCTGCGTTTGATGGCATGGCACAGTGGCTGCATTTGATGGGCACAGTGAGGCTGCAATTGTTTTTTTTTCCGTTTGCGCCCCCCAAAAATTTTGAGCACCAGCTGCCACTGCCTCACGCGCTGTCAGCGTGAAGAGAGGACTGCTGATAACGGGCATATCCTGATTACACCGTGATCAGCTGTGATTGGACACAGCTGGTCACATAGTAAAGAGCCTCTGTGATTGACTCTTTACCTGGATCTGTGATCAGCTGTGTCCGAAGGATAGGGCGATCACAGATCTGTGCTGCCGATGCATGCCACGGGGGGTTGTCCATTGGCCTCCCTGCTGGCAATGTAAGCCCGCACTGTAGTCGTCTTTCCGCTGTAGCGCGGATGGGAGGTGGCTAAAGTAGAGCTATAGGCAAAACTTTTTTTTCAAATTTTGGATAGAGTAAGGGAGGTTTATAACTCGTCAGTTTTTTTAACTTGAATTACCAATGGACTTCTGTACAACCAGCCTGTTGGATTTTTCCCAATCAATTGGTGCCATCGGCTATAGCCTGCTGAACTAATCAATGTATTCTTACTGCGGGGATGTCTCCCTGCCATCAGAACACAATAGCGTAGCAGGATGATTCCCCCATCCACATCGAATGTATGGATTGGGGATCCGAGATAATTTATTTTCATTCAGCCAGCTGGTGGAGATGGCCTTTCAATGAATTGCCATCTTCTCTCTGATATAATTCTCTATTTGGTATTTTCCAGGCATTGCGGAGATTGTTATGTGCCGACCTCGTGCTAAGAACTCCCTGGGAAGAGTATTTGTCAATGAGGTATGTTGCTGACCTTTTTAGTAACTAAAAAATCCTTGAAATCCTGGGGTTCCTCCAGAGGTTGCTAGGGGTTCCTTGAGCAATTTCTGTCTCTGCAATAAGTAATCACCATCATCAGTGATCTTTTTAGCTATTTGTAAAGGCGACATTCCTGCCATTGGCCACCAATCTGAAGGCCCTTCTCCACTGAAGTCGTCGATATCCGATCCAAGGTCATCAACAAGGGAATCCAATCTAGCAAAGCAGCCAAACAGGGAGCTTAGAGCATGTGCAACAAACATACAATCACAATCATGAGACTGCAGGATTGGCTGGCATAAATCAGGTTTGGTCTCCACCCAGAGACTGACCATATCAATCACCTTGCAGGTGGACATAGAGACAAGGAGAATGTCACAGCATTACAAGCTCCTGACAGGGGGAAGGAAAATGTATTAAATATGTTATTTTCCTCGGTTATATCTATGGTAAAGGAGGGGTATAATAGACAAGACGATAGTGTTAGCAACACAGCAAGGAATGTGCCCTTGTGGCTGATGGAAACTAGTGTTCTTAAAAGACTTGAAAAACCTAATGTGAGAAAATCACCAGGGTCAGATGGATTACACCCGAGAGTTCTCAAAGAACTTAGCCAGGTCATTGCTAGACTGTTATTCCTAATCTTTAACCACTTCAATACTGGGCTTTTATACACACCTCAATACCGGGTCTATTCTGGCATTTCTCTCCTACATGTACAAATCATCATTCTTTTGCTAGAAAATTACGCAGAACCCCCAAATATTATATATGTTTTTTTCAGCAGACACCCTAAGGAATAAAACGACGGTCATTGCACAATAATTTTTCAAACGCCTTTTTTTTTTGGAAAAAAATTGTTTCATGAATTATAAAAATAACAAAACGGTAAAGTTAGCCCATTTTTTTGTAAAATATGAAAGATTATGTTACACCGAGTAAATAGATACCTAACATGTCACGCTTTAAAATTGCGCACACTAATGGAATGGCGCCAAACTTCGGTATGTAAAAATCTCCATAGGCAATGCTTTGATATTTTTTACAGGTTACCAGTTTAGATTTACAGAGGAGATCTGGTGCTAGAATTGTTACTGACACTCTAACGCACGCGGCGATCCCTCATATATGTGGTTTAAACGGCGTTTACATATGTCGGCGGGACTTGTGTGTGCGTTCGCTTCTGCGCGCAAAATATCGGGGACAGGGGCGTTTTAATTTTTTTTTTTTATCACTTTTATTCCTATTACAAGGAATGTAAACATCCCTTGTAATAGGAAATGTGTGTGACAGGTCCTCTTTATGGAGAGATGCGAGGTCCATAAGACCCCGCATCTCTCCTCCAGGCTGGAAAGCATGAGATCGGTGAAAAAAATTTCACCAATCTCATGATTACTGTTGCTTAGTAGCCGCAATCGCGGCTTTGTTTACTTACGGGGACCCGGGCGTGACGTCATCACATCGTGCCCGGGTCCTCCAACGGTCATAGAAATGACTGGTGACCATCCGGTCACCAGTCATCTCTATGCTTTCTGCCAGCGCCGGACGATTCTTTCTCCGGGCCCCCGATGGCACAGGAGAGCCCGGAGTAGCACCGGATGGCGGCTGGAGGGGGGATGTCCCCTCCCGCCGCCTATAAGAACGATCAAGCGGCGGAATCGCCACTATGATCATTCTTATGTTGCACAGAATCGCCGGCAGAAGAGAAGGATATCTAAATGATGCCTCTAGCTGCAGGCATCATTCAGATATCCCCCCACAAAGCCCAGGACGTCATATGACGTCCACCCAGGATGGGAGATCCGATCTGTGGACGTCATATTACAATGGGCCAGTATTGAAGTGGTTAAGGACCGCTTACTAACCAAAATGGTACCAGCGGACTGGAGGAAAGCGAACTTGCTACCAATATTTAAAGGAAGGCTGAAATACATACCAGGAAACTACGGCCTGTCAGCCTTACATCAATAGTTTGTAAAGTATTGGAGGGGATAATAAGGGACAATATCCAAGAATTGTTGATGAAAATGGTATCATTAGTAGTAACTCACATGGGTTTAGGAAAGATTGTTTTGCTAGACCAACCTATTAACATTCTGTGAGGTAGTGAGCTGTATTCTAGATAGAAGAAGGTCTGTGGAGGTAGTTTATTGAGACTTCACCACAGCATTTGACGGTACCCCATAAAGGCTTAATTTACTTATCAAGGTTTGTTGGCATGGTCAATAGTGTTTGCACTTGGATAGAAACCTGGACACGCTCCTGTAACCAGTTTTCTTTCCTGTCCTAGTTCTTCCATTCTGTAGACAGTCTCCGACATGACGCCAGTGTCCGTGTGGTCGTGGTGAGGAGTGCGGTCCCCGGGGTGTTCTGTGCTGGTAAGTGACATTTTTAGAACAATATTTATTATCTGTAGACAATACACTGCAATTTACATCCAGTTGTGCACACTTTGGATCTTTTGAACTTCTTGTGCACCCTTTGTGAAGATTTTCACAGTTTTTCTTCTTATTTATATTGCTGCAGTGAAGCTGATCCTGTGAGTATTACATGTCCAGGTCTTTGACCCTGTAGTTTTACTTATATGCTGTTCAGTCTCGGTGCTAGGAACGTACAGTTGCAAGAAAAAGTATGCAAACCCCTTTGGAATGATATGGATTTCTGTGCAAATTGGTCATAAAATGTGATCTGATCTTCATCTAAGTCACAACAATAGACAATTACAATCTGCTTAAACTAATAAAACACAAAGAATTAAATGTTACCATGTTTTTATTGAACACACCATGTAAACATTCACAGTGCAGGTGAAAAAAGTATGTGAACCCTTGGATTTAATAACTGGTTGAACCTCCTTTGGCAGCAATAACGTCAACCAAGCGTTTCCTGTAGTTGCAGATCAGACGTGCACAATGGTCAGGAGTAATTCTTGACCATTCATCTTTACAGAACTGTTTCAGTTCAGCAATATTCTTGGGATGTCTGGTGTGAATCGCTTTCTTGAGGTCATGCCACAACATCTCAATCGAGTTGATGTCAGGACTCTGACTGGGTCACTCCAGAAGGCGTATTTTCTTCTGTTTAAGCCATTCTGTTGTTGATTTACTTCTATGCTTTGGGTCGTTGTCCTGTTGCAACACCCATCTTCTGTTGAGCTTCAGCTGGTGGACAGATGGCCTTAAGTTCTCCTGCAAAATGTCTTGATAAACTTGGGAATTCATTTTTCCTTCGATGATAGCAATCCGTCCAAGCCCTGACGCAGCAAAGCAGCCTCAAACCATGATGCCCTCACCACCATACTTCACAGTTGGGATGAGGTTTTGATGTTGGTGTGCTGTGCCTCTTTTTCTCCACACATAGTGTTGTGTGTTTGTTCCAAACAACTCAACTTTGGTTTCATCTGTCCACAGAATATTTTACCAGTACTGCTGTGGAACATCCAGGTGCTCATGTGCAAACTGTAAACGTGCAGCAATGTTTTTTTTGGACAGCAGTGTCTTCCTCTGTGGTATCCTCCCATGAAATACATTCTTGTTTAGTGTTTTACATATCGTAGATTCACTAACAGGGATGTTAGCATGTGCCAGAGACTTTTGTAAGTCTTTAGCTGACACTCTAGGATTCTTCTTCACCTCATTGAGCAGTCTGTGCTGTGCTCTTGCAGTCATCTTTACAGGATGGCCACTCCTAGGGAGAGTAGCAGCAGTGCTGAACTTTCTCCATTTATAGACAATTTGTCTTACCGTGGACTGATGAACAGCAAGGCTTTTGGAGATACTTTTATAACCCTTTCCAGCTTTATGCAAGTCAACAATTCTTAATCGTAGGTCTTCTGAGAGCTCTTTTGTGCAAGGCATCATTCACATCAGGCAATGCTTCTTGTGAAAAGCAAACCCAGAACTGGTGTGTATTTTTTATAGGGCAGGGCAGCTGTAACCAACACCTCCAATCTCATCTCATTGATTGGACTCCAGTTGGCTGACACCTCACTCCAATTAGCTCTTGGAGATGTCATTAGTCTAGGGCAGTGGTCTCCAAACTGCGGCCCGAGGGCCAGATGTGGCCCTTTGCTTGCCTTTATCCGGCCCTTGGGGCACTATCCCTCCCAATGATACGAGACACTATTCTGCCATCTGACACCGACAATGGAGCACCATTTCTCACACTGATACCACTAATGGGGCATTATTCCTCCCTATGATACCAGCAATAGGGCACTATTCCTCCCCCTAATACCAGATGTTTACTCCCACTGATGACAGGAAAATTTCCACTCCCGCTGGCCAAAGTCCGGCCCTCCAAGGGTCTGAAGGAGGACAACAAACCGGCCCTTTGTTTAGAATGTTTGGAGACCCCTGGTCTAGGGGGTTAACATACTTTTTCCACCTGCACTGTGAATGTTTACAGGGTGTGTTCAATAAAAACATGGTAACATTTAATTATTTGTGTGTTATTAGTTTAAGCAGACTGTGATTGTCTATTGTTGTGACTTAGATGAAGATCAGAACACATTTTATGACCAATTTGTGTAGAAACCCATATCATTCAAAAAGAGTTCACATACTTTTTCTTGCAACTGTATGTGCTTAGAATACAAATAAGTGAACCAAGCTACTCAAAATATGTCTTTGTGCTTACTTGGATTTAGGTGGCTGAGATACATTGGGTCAACCTGTAAATGATCGTAACTGCAGCCACAGTAGCCCTCAATTTTTATTTATTTTTTTTCTAAAATTTTATTGCCATATATTCATCTTTGGTTTGCATTTAATTTGTATTTTTTTTTATTTTGTTTTTTTACTTTTTTTTAAGCAATATATTCTCCTTTTTGTTTTTATTTAATTTATGTTTTTAATTTAATTTGATTTATTATTTACATTTTTTTCTATTATTATTTGTTTTTAATTTGTATAGTTTATTTTTTTTTATTATTATTTTTAGGGCCGAAACAACTAATCGATTAATCGACAACTAATCGATTATGAAATTAATCGATTACAATTTTCATAATCGATAAATCGGCCAGTAACATAATGGGGTTAAAAAAAAAAAAATTTGCCCTTAAGGCCTCATTCACACAGGCGGACTCCGTCGCTACGGAGTCCGCCTGCTCCCATCAGCTCAGCGGGAGATCTGTTCGCAGATCTCCGCTGAGCCGACGGATGACAAGCTCCTCTCTGCTCACTGAGTGGGGAGGGGCTTGTCGGGCACCGCTATGTCCTATGGAGCGATCTGATGAAAACGGACAGCATGTCCGTTTTTAATCAGATCTTACCCGATCTGCATGGACGGATGGGGACGTGCCCCCCATACGTCTGTTTTTGGCGGATCGGGTCAGATGTCAGCGGACATGTCTCCGCTGACATCCGACGCTCCATAGCGATGCATGGAGCGGCCGTTCAGGTCCGTGACAGACGGACCCGAATGGCCCGTAGTGTGAATGAGGCCTTATAGTACAAAAAAGCAAATCGCTACTGTAAATATTACTTTCACTGTCCCACAGTAAAAAAATGAACCCCTAACTAATTTATATAGAGGTAGGACCCCATTGATCTCTGTTCTCCACACATGTATTGTGGGTGGGAAATAGACATGTGCAGAACTGAAAAATGTATTTTGTTTCGGATAGATTCGTTATGTTACTAATTTTGTTTCATTGATTTGTTTCGGAATTCGTTTAGTTATCCTTTTAATTTAATTTCATTTATTCATTTTCAAATGAATTCCAAATTTTCGGAACGATTCTAATTCAAAAACTGATTGACCGATTCTAATTCTGTGTGAAGAATATCTGGTTGTTAAGGAACAGGCAGGGAAGCTGGCCGCCGCGTCCTTAACAACTGATGACTCATCAGCTGTCAACGGGCTTCCTCATACTCATTCACATAGGTGGGTGTCAGGATCTGGGGGCTTCCTTGTTAAAGGGGGCTTCCAGATTCTGATAAGCCCCCTGCCCACAGACCCCCACAATCACTGGACCAGGGTTTTGGGGAAGAGGCCAAACAACATAGGGACATGGTGTGGGCATGTGGCCTGGTATGGTTAAGAAGGAGGGGGTGCGATTGCTTGCTGGGCTGGGGAACGTTGTGTTTTTTTTTTTTTTTTTGGTGTGGGGTTCTCCTTAAAATCCAAACCACGCCATTTTTTCATAACTTTTTATGCCAGAAACTTTTTTTTTTTCCTACATTCAACTGTCAATGGAGAAACCTGCTGACAGCTAATGAGTCATTGATTGTTAAGGATGCAGTGGGCGGCTTCCCGGCCCGCTCCTTAACAACCAGCTATCCTTCACACAGAATTAGAATTGGTCGATCATTTTTTTTGAACAATCCAAATTCAAATCATTTTAAGAATTTGGAATTCCTTAGAAAAAAAATAAACAATACAAAACTAAACAAAATTAATTCCGAAACAAATTAATGAAACAAAATTAGTAACAGTAATTAGCAAAAGTTAGTGAAATTTTGTTTCGTATATTCGTTTTCTATTCCATTGAAATTCGTTACTATTTCATTCGGAGATTCGGCTACATTCGAACCTCCGAATAACCAAAAATTAGTCCGAATTTATATTCGACTGAAAAAAAATTGCACAAGTCTAGTGGGGGAGATCATTTCCATTTTAGGTTGATTTCATGTCCGGCATGTGTAGAGGACAGTTTAGAAAAAGAACGGTTTAGGAATTGGCTGGCCTCTATAATATCCATTATTCCAAGTAGTAAAATAAATGGGCCAGTCCTTAGGATCAGCCCCCCCTGCTGTGTATATAGTATCTACCACCTCCCTCCTAAAGATCCAGAGTTGAGAACATATCCAAACCACATGAGCTTAGGGGTCCATCTATCTATACACCACTCCTTTGGCACTTTACCCAATCATTGGGTAGAAGGTGGAAAGATTTTAACGGGTAAAAAGTTTATGTGGGGTGTAGTAAGCTTGGTGGAGAAACTTAAGTTGTAGGCATCTATCCCTGGCTGAGATCATATATGGAAGACATTATTGCAAACATTCATCTCAGTCTTCCTCAGTTAGGGTTGGAATGTCAAACTTCCGACTCTGAAAGAGGGAATTCACCCAACGAGCCCATGA
>NC_053495.1:162577985-162585485 GCF_905171775.1 Rana temporaria | reverse complement strand
GTGTGCCATACTGGTCTTGCTGCAATTGTCAATATGTATGTGTGGTCTCTTAACGTGTTCACCAGACATGTGAATTCTGTGGGCATTCAGAATTTTGTACCGATCATTCCATTAACCCAAACCACTCGTGTTATAGAAATGTCAGAACTCCCCATCCAATCTGCAGCATATAACCACGTTTCTAATGAATTAGAAAAAAAAGAAACCCTCTCTGTATTGTAAGGTAGCGGGGTGTGTGACCCCTTGGATGGGTTCACTACACACTGTATTTTATACAGACAGACAAGCAGTCGAAGACGGTTGGAAATAACGATTTTGGTTTATTCTTCCATCTTGCTGGAAACAAGTGCAAGCATCCAAACGGCATAAACAAAATCGAACATAAAATAAACCCTGGCCACTTGGGGCATCTATCTTCACCACACAGGAACCTATCTATGGAGTCTGGCACAGCCTAGTGCTGGGCAGACACTGCTGGTCATACAGCAGAAAAACAATAGTCTTTTGATTTTTTTTATCACACAGAAAAAATCAATCCTCTCCTCACCTTCTCAGAAGACTTTCAGTACGCTGCTCTCCTTACTCACAAAGCCCCAGGATGCAGCAATTCAGTGGTAATCCTCTGGATTACTTATAGAGGCCTTAATTGCCTCATTCTGAACAGCTGAAGTTTTCCAACGCCCTTAGACCTTCTCTGGCCACTTCTGCAGCCAACGCCTAATAACAATTGGTGTATTGCCTAAACAAGGCAGAAATGTATGTCCTGTCTGTGACAACACCCACAGATTTACCTGACTTCCTGTCACAGTATATTACACTCTTTAGCAGCTTAAAGAGCAGTGATCCTTAGGGCAGTAACCATCAGAAATCACCCGCAGTGATTTAGTTTTAGTTAAAGTTAAACTCTGGACAAAAAAAAGCAGTGACATCATCATTGTGCTTTTCAGTCCTGTGGAAGGAACCCAGCAGCTCCTCCCACTACAGGCTGTTTGTGGGGAGGTGGGGCAGTTACAAGACCAGTCCCCCTACAGGCTGTGTGAGCAGGTGGGGCGGTTACAAGACCAGTCTTCTCTACAGGCTGTGAGCAGATGGGGCGGTTACAAGACCAGTCTTCTCTACAGGCTGTGAGCAGGTGGGGCGGTTACAAGACCAGTCTTCTCTACAGGCTGTGAGCAGGTGGGGCGGTTACAAGACCAGTCTTCTCTACAGGCTGTGAGCAGGTGGGGCGGTTACAAGACCAGTCTTCTCTACAGGCTGTGAGCAGGTGGGGCGGTTACAAGACCAGGCTGTGAGCAGGTGGGGCGGTTACAAGACCTGTCCCTCCTACAGGCTGGGGCGGTTACAAGACCAGTCTTCTCTACAGGCTGTGAGCAGGGGGGTGGTTACAAGACCAGTCTTCTATACAGGCTGTGAGCAGGGGGGTGGTTACAAGACCAGTCTTCTCTACAGGCTGTGAGCAGGGGGGTGGTTACAAGACCAGTCTTCTCTACAGGCTGTGAGCAGGGGGGTGGTTACAAGACCAGTCTTCTATACAGGCTGTGAGCAGGGGGGTGGTTACAAGACCAGTCTTCTATACAGGCTGTGAGCAGGGGGGTGGTTACAAGACCAGTCTTCTCTACAGGCTGTGAGCAGGTGGGTGGTTACAAGACCTGTCCCTCCTACAGGCTGTGAGCAGGGGCGTGGTTACAAGACCAGTCTTCTCTACAGGCTGTGAGCAGGTGGGTGGTTACAAGACCTGTCCCACAGGGGTCTGTTACAAGACCTGTCGCCCTTCCCACACAGAGAGAGGAGCAGTGACTAGCCTTTTATTACAGGAAGCTCCTTCACAGAGTGCCAGCACACTAGGGTACTCCACAAATCTGGAAGAAATACACACCTCACGCCATTATTTAGGTAAGCATACAAATGCCTCATGTCTGTAGACAGTATTTGCTATAAGTGAAATCGGGTTGGTTAGGTTGGTTTATACCCAACAGATCATGACTGCTCCTTTGTAGAATGATACTGTTCATTGCATTTTAGGTATTAAACAGTCAAGCACCCTTAGAAGGAAGATCACTGAAAGCTGCATTTGGTCTTTACCACACTCCTAGAACAATGGAAATGACAATGGTCAGCAATGTACAGTGTTGTTGATCTGGTGACCATGGCACATGGCAGGTTAATGATTTTGTTGGAGCCAGACTTGTGACGATGTGTCTGAGGGATGTAGAGAAGGTGTTTGCACAATGAAGTCAGCGGTATGAGCGCAGCATGTAAAACATAATCAAATGTGCTCAGCTTGTCCATGACGTGGAAACTGCATAAACACCTACTTAAAAAAAAAATAAAAAATGGTCACCCAAGTGCTTTTCAGAAACTACAAAACACAGGGACTTACCTTATTTGTCAGATCGGCTGAATGAAGAATTGCTTTTGTTTGTAGCAACCAGTCACATAGAGGTGCAGTCCATTTTTGTGTTGATTTTAGCAGGTGTTGAATGTGGGTACTCCCATACACATTAAATTGGGAAACTATCATTTGGGGGGGGCTCAATTTTTATCTATCGCCAGGAACCAAAATGTAATTATCCTGTACTAGGGTTGTCCCGATATCACTTTTTTAAGACCGAGTACAAGTACCGATACTTTTTTTTCAAGCACTCGCCGATAACGATACTTAAAAAAAAAAAAAAATGTTTTGATTTGCGACCGAATGTGACGGCTACCCATCTCATCTTGCTACAGAAGAGACGTTCCACCGAGAAATTTCACACTGCGCATGCGCGATGCGTTCCAAACAATTTGCAACAATACAGAGCAGTGAAACTGTCAGATAATGTCACAGAAGTGATGTTACAGACAATACAAACACTGGGCTATGCGTTCAAAGACCAATACTTCCCTTGTTGGCTAGTGTCTCCAGAACTGCCAGCTGTTCCTGTACAACCCAAAGCAACCTGTGGTGTTAGGTTCTGCATTGCTGGTACTTGTAGTGCCTATCCAGAGCAACCTGTGGTGATAAATCCTGCTATGCTGGGACTTGTAGTGCTTCTAAAGGAGGGGGGGCTTTCTTGGCTAAGCACACCCTCCTGCCTGCATGCCTGTACTAAGGGCAGATGGAAGTAAGTGCTATATCTGCCCTTACTCAAGATGGCCATGGCCAGAAATGCTAGGGGGTGTTTTTCAAAGTGATTTCTAAGTACAATAAAGCATGGATGGGTGGGTGAGTTTTCTTTAAATATAAAAAAATTTAATTAAAGCGGTGGTTCACCCTAAAAAGCAAGTTTATACCATGAAATTCAACATACTAGCGTGAGCTACAGTATGCCTTTATTTATTTATTTTTGCGCCGTACTCAGTTTAATCCCGTAGTTAAATTTCAGACTCCCCGCGGGGAATGGGCGTTCCTATACAGAGGGGACAATGATTGACGGCCAGCTATGGCGCGTCACGCTTCCCGAGTAGGACTCGGCTCTTCATGTCGCTTTACGCCACCTGTGCACAGACTAGGAGCTGACTGCGCAAGCGCCGTGAAGAGCCAAGTCCTATTTCGGCTATTTCCGGGAAGCGTGACGCGCCATAGCCGGCCGTCAATCATGTTCCCCTCTGCATAGGAACGCCTACTAGTCTGAAACTTAACTACGGGATTAAACAGTGAGTTTTTTTTTTTTAGGGTGAACCCCCGCTTTAAATAGTGTTTGTGGTGCTCAGATATTACAAGGACTCATTCCCTGTATACACGATCAGAATTTGATTACCTGCTTTTCCAATACATTTGTCAGCAGAAATTTTTTTTTTTTTTTGGTAGTTATTTAGAGTGTTGTCATAACAAAAGATCTTCCGAAGTATACCAGTGTTGCACAACTACTGGATTGTAAAAGTAACAGCATGGGTTATTCCAGGTTAACCACTCAAGCAGGTGTTATGACGGGCGTTTAATCTAGCAATTTAAACCAGTTGTTGACAACACTTTTGAAAGGATAGTAATGCTATAATTGCCAAAAGATGTAGATTGCCTGTCCAGATAGTCGGGATACGTGCGCCGTTTTTCCTTTTTGGAAATTGCTGCATATAGATTTGGATCCAGGCCCACGCCTAATGTTTTTCTCTAAAGCCTCCTCAATAAACAGTGCCCAGATTGTGCCCATGATCACAGCTCATCAGCTGGAAGCCCCAAAGTTCAAAGACAGTTGACTGCCTCTCTCTCTCTGCCAGCTGGATTCGAGCGAGGCATTCATTCAGGTCTGATAATGAATCTTAGCACCCAGCTGAAAGATTACCGTCTCTTCCACACTGACCTCAGAGCAATGTATAAAAAAAAGTTGTCTTGTTAGTTCACAACTGCCTGCAAGATTTGGCAAGGATGTGGACATAAGCAAGTTGACAGCAGGGCATCCAAGGTTTTCAGGGGGGAGCCCAGCATTGGGTTCTTCCTTCATAACCGGTTTCTTTTTAGAAGTCATGCAGGGATGGACAAAAGTATTTGATCCCCTGCTGATTTTGTATGTTTGCCCACTGACAAAGAAATGATCGGTCTATCATTTTAATTGTAGGTTTATTTTAACAGTGAGAGTCGAGACACAATAACGACAAAAATATCCAGAAAAACGCATTTCAAAAATTGTATAAATTGATTTGCATTTTAATGAGTGAAATAAGTATTTGACCCCTTCGCAAAACACGAATAAAGCCTCATACACACGATCCGATTGTTGGCCAAATGAGCGTCAGACTTTTGTCAAAAGGGCATGTGCCTGGATATTGTCTTGCATACTAACGCAACACAATTGTAGGCCAACAAATGTGAACGTGGTGACGTACTACGAGGAATTTCAGCTCTTGAGCGCCACCCTTTGGGCACCTTCTGCTAATTTCATGTTTGAGCATTGATTTCAAGCATGCGCGTTTGTACTTTCAACTCTTGTGTGATGGACTTGTGTACAGACGATACGAAAATCTGTCAACAGACTGTTGTCCGCCGAATATTTACTAGCCTGACATCCAACATTTGTTGGCCGAAAGTTGGACAACAATTGTCTGAAAGAGCGTACTAACGGTTGGTTTTTAGACCAACAGTCAGTCATCAGACAATCCCCTGCCAACAATCAGATCGTGTGTACGAGGCTTTAGTACTGGAGCCTTGTACACACGACCTGTTTTCCTGTCGGGAAAGCAGCCATGAGAGCATTTGGCCGGTAAAACCGGTCGTGTGTATGCTTCATAGCAGTTTTTCCGACAGGAAAACTGCCCAAAAAAATAGAGAACCTGCTCTCTGTTTTCCTGTCACACTTTTTCCCGTTGAGAAAACCGGTCGTGTGTATGCTTTTCCGAGGGTAAAAAAGCCGAGCATGCTCAGAATCGAGTATGAGATGGGAGCGCTCCTTCTGGTAAAACTAGCGGTTGTAATGGAGGTGGCACATTCCAAATTATTATTGAGCGCGAATCGTCTCTCACCAAACTTTTACTAACACGTGACAACACAAGATCATCAAAAGCAGCCCAAAGGGTGGCACCATTAGAATGGAACTTCCCCTTTTTATAGTGCCGTTGTACATGTTATACGTCACCGCGATGTGGACCGGCGGGATGTTGTATGACAGTCTGTACCCAAGACGAGCTTGGCAGGAATCCCGTCAAGCTTGGCAGGAATCCCATCGGGAAAACAACGTTTTCTTTTTTCCGCCGAGGGGATAACCGGCCCTGTGTACAGGGCTTTAGTGGCAAAACCCTTGTTCTCAATCACAGAAGTTAGACCTTTCTTGTTTGCCACCAGGTTTGCACACATCTCAGGAGGGATTGTGTCTTGCGTCTCTTTGCAGATCCTCTCCAAGTCATTAAGATTTTCGAACCTTCAGCTCCCTCCACATATTTTCTATGGGATTAAGGTCTGCAGACTGGCTAGGCCACTCCAGGACCTTAATGTGCCGCTTCTTGAGCCCCTCCTTGGCTGCCTTGGTCGTGTGTTTTGGGTCATTATCATGCTGGAATACCCATCCATGACTCCTTTTCAATGCCCTGGCTGGGGGAAGGAGGTTCTCACAGAAGATTTGATGGTACATGTCCCCAGGGTCCATTGTCCCTTTTGATGCAGTGAGGTTGTCCTGTCCCCTTAGCAGAAAAACACCCCCAAAGCATAATGTTTCCACCTTCATGACAGTGGGGATTGTGTTCTTGGGGTCATAGGCAGCATTCCTCCTCCATCATGCCACAGGGCTTGATTTTGGTCTCATCTGACCACACCACTTTCACCCAGTTCTCCTCTTAATCATTCAGATGTTCATTAGCAAACTTCAGGCGGGCCTGTACAGAGCTTATAGGAGAGCTTCTTCTGTTGAAAAAGAGACTTACTGGATGGATCACTAAAATAAAATAAAGGAAAGGAAGCAAAAGATAACTATTGCAGTTACCACATCTAAGAATTGTTAAGCTGCAATATAATAAATGTTTTTTGCTTTTAGGTTTAATTCCCCTTTTATTCTTTCTTCATTCCACATTGCTGACTCTGAACACCCCTGTAGCCATACCATGTATTATATATACTCCCAAATCATGCTTGAAATTGTTGCAAGATGAAAACTGAAAAGGTATTTTTGTACCTCATGGAGAATTCTCAGAATCTGCACATATTCTAACAAGCTTTATACATTAAAATTCAGGAGGCATTGGTTACTATAGGAACAGCATTATAAACTAGACAAAGCCGCATATGCCGTTTTTTCTAAAACAATCTTATTAACAATCCTTTCTGTTCCCTGTGACTTGAGTAGGGTGACCCAGCGACTGGGTCATTTTGGCTGTAAATGGGGTTTGTGCTTTTTTGTGCCACAAGCCATGGTGGGAATGAATGGGCTTCTTTATTTGTACCAAACTGAACCCGGCTGTGTGCATTCCTGAGAAGGCTTCTAGGGAATCGTATTGGCGTAGGTCTGAGGTGTACTAACTAATCTATTTAGAAGTAAAATAATAAACACTGAATATTTTAACTTCAGGCATGAAGCAGCACTTTATTAATCCATGGACCCTCTCCACGGTACATTGCAAATTAAGACATTAAAAATGCATTTTGAATGAAATTTTATGTTGTAATGGGGTAATTTACACTCGGTTTTATTTAAAATTAAATGTGATGGGGGGGGGGGGGGGGCGCGCCAATTTTCTTTCATACTGGGCGGATCCATTTGACAGAATCCGCTATCTCAGCAGTGATTGCTCCGCTGAGCATGAAGCTGACAGGTCCGTCTCCGTTCACTATGTAGAGATGGACCTGTCACAGCCCCGCTCTCCTCTATGGGGAGATCGGATGAAAACGGATCGCCTGTTTTCTTCCGGTCCTCCAGACGGATGAAAAATAGGACCTCCATCCATCTGGATTTGGTGGACAGGATCGGATAGCAGAGGATCTCGGCATACATGTCACCGCTGACATCCGCCCCTCCATAAAGGAACTGACAGGCGGACCTGATCGGAAAGAGCCCTTAGCATTATGACACCCCCATGTTGCTGGTTTTGGCTGACAGC